>NC_134353.1:962765130-963065130 GCF_048569485.1 Anomaloglossus baeobatrachus
AACAGTATATGGCCCTGTGTAAGAACAGTATATGGCCCCTGTGTAAGAACAGTATATGGCCCTGTGTAAGAACAGTATATGGCCCCTGTGTAAGAACAGTATATGGCTCCTGTGTAAGAACAGTATATGTCCCCTGTGTAAGGACAGTATATGGGCCCTGTGTAAGAACAGTATATGGCCCTGTGTAAGAACAGTATATGGCCCCTGTGTAAGAACAGTATATGGCCCTGTGTAAGAACAGTATATGGCCCCTGTGTAAGAACAGTATATGGCCCTGTGTAAGAACAGTATATGGCCCCTGTGTAAGAACAGTATATGGCCCCTGTGTAAGAACAGTATATGGCCCTGTGTAAGAACAGTATATGGCCCTGTGTAAGAACAGTATATGGCCCCTGTGTAAGAACAGTATATGGCCCCTGTGTAAGAACAGTATATGGCCCTGTGTAAGAACAGTATATGGCCCTGTGTAAGAACAGTATATGGCCCCTGTGTAAGAACAGTATATGGCCCCTGTGTAAGAACAGTATATGGCCCCTGTGTAAGAACAGTATATGGCCCTGTGTAAGAACAGTATATGGCCCCTGTGTAAGAACAGTATATGGCCCCTGTGTAAGAACAGTATATGGCCCCTGTGTAAGAACAGTATATGGCCCTGTGTAAGAACAGTATATGGCCCCTGTGTAAGAACAGTATATGGCCCTGTGTAAGAACAGTATATGGCCCCTGTGTAAGAACAGTATATGGCCCTGTGTAAGAACAGTATATGACCCCTGTGTAAGAACAGTATATGGCCCTGTGTAAGAACAGTATATGGCCCCTGTGTAAGAACAGTATATGGCCCTGTGTAAGAACAGTATATGGCCCCTGTGTAAGAACAGTATATGGCCCTGTGTAAGAACAGTATATGGCCCTGTGTAAGAACAGTATATGGCCCTGTGTAAGAACAGTATATGGCCCCTGTGTAAGAACAGTATATGGCCCCTGTGTAAGAACAGTATATGGCCCTGTGTAAGAACAGTATATGGCCCTGTGTAAGAACAGTATATGGCCCCTGTGTAAGAACAGTATATGGCCCCTGTGTAAGAACAGTATATGGCCCCTGTGTAAGAACAGTATATGGCCCTGTGTAAGAACAGTATATGGCCCCTGTGTAAGAACAGTATATGGCCCCTGTGTAAGAACAGTATATGGCCCCTGTGTAAGAACAGTATATGGCCCCTGTGTAAGAACAGTATATGGCCCCTGTGTAAGAACAGTATATGGCCCCTGTGTAAGAACAGTATATGGCCCCTGTGTAAGAACAGTATATGGCCCCTGTGTAAGAACAGTATATGGCCCCTGTGTAAGAACAGTATATGGTCCCCTGTGTAAGAACAGTATATGGCCCCTGTGTAAGAACAGTATATGGCCCCTGTGTAAGAACAGTATATGGCCCCTGTGTAAGAACAGTATATGGCCCCTGTGTAAGAACAGTATATGGCCCCTGTGTAAGAACAGTATATGGCCCCTGTGTAAGAACAGTATATGGCCCCTGTGTAAGAACAGTATATGGCCCCTGTGTAAGAACAGTATATGGCCCCTGTGTAAGAACAGTATATGGCCCCTGTGTAAGAACAGTATATGGCCCCTGTGTAAGAACAGTATATGGCCCCTGTGTAAGAACAGTATATGGCCCCTGTGTAAGAACAGTATATGGCCCCTGTGTAAGAACAGTATATGACCCTGTGTAAGAACAGTATATGGCCCCTGTGTAAGAACAGTATATGCCCCTGTGTAAGAACAGTATATGGCCCCTGTGTAAGAACAGTATATGCCCCTGTGTAAGAACAGTATATGGCCCCTGTGTAAGAACAGTATATGGCCCCTGTGTAAGAACAGTATATGGCCCCTGTGTAAGAACAGTATATGGCTCCTGTGTAAGAACAGTATATGGCCCCTGTGTAAGAACAGTATATGGCCTCCTGTGTAAGAACAGTATATGGCCCCTGTGTAAGAACAGTATATGGCCCCTGTGTAAGAACAGTATATGGCCCCTGTGTAAGAACAGTATATGGCCCCTGTGTAAGAACAGTATATGGCCCCTGTGTAAGAACAGTATATGGCCCCTGTGTAAGAACAGTATATGGCCCCTGTGTAAGAACAGTATATGGCCCCTGTGTAAGAACAGTATATGGCCCCTGTGTAAGAACAGTATATGGCCCTGTGTAAGAACAGTATATGGCCCCTGTGTAAGAACAGTATATGGCCCTGTGTAAGAACAGTATATGGCCCCTGTGTAAGAACAGTATATGGCCCCTGTGTAAGAACAGTATATGGCCCCTGTGTAAGAACAGTATATGGCCCTGTGTAAGAACAGTATATGGCCCCTGTGTAAGAACAGTATATGGCCCTGTGTAAGAACAGTATATGGCCCTGTGTAAGAACAGTATATGGCCCTGTGTAAGAACAGTATATGGCTCCTGTGTAAGAACAGTATATGGCCCCTGTGTAAGAACAGTATATGGCCCCTGTGTAAGAACAGTATATGGCCCCTGTGTAAGAACAGTATATGGCCCCTGTGTAAGAACAGTATATGGCCCCTGTGTAAGAACAGTATATGGCCCCTGTGTAAGAACAGTATATGGCCCCTGTGTAAGAACAGTATATGGCTCCTGTGTAAGAACAGTATATGGCCCCTGTGTAAGAACAGTATATGGCCCCTGTGTAAGAACAGTATATGGCCCCTGTGTAAGAACAGTATATGGCCCCTGTGTAAGAACAGTATATGGCCCTGTGTAAGAACAGTATATGGCCCCTGTGTAAGAACAGTATATGGCCCCTGTGTAAGAACAGTATATGGCCCCTGTGTAAGAACAGTATATGGCCCCTGTGTAAGAACAGTATATGGCCCCTGTGTAAGAACAGTATATGCCCCTGTGTAAGAACAGTATATGGCCCTGTGTAAGAACAGTATATGGCCCCTGTGTAAGAACAGTATATGGCCCCTGTGTAAGAACAGTATATGGCCCCTGTGTAAGAACAGTATATGGCCCCTGTGTAAGAACAGTATATGGCCCCTGTGTAAGAACAGTATATGGCCCCTGTGTAAGAACAGTATATGGCCCCTGTGTAAGGACAGTATATGGCTCCTGTGTAAGAACAGTATATGGCCCCTGTGTAAGAACAGTATATGGCCCCTGTGTAAGAACAGTATATGGCCCCTGTGTAAGAACAGTATATGGCCCCTGTGTAAGAACAGTATATGGCCCCTGTGTAAGAACAGTATATGGCCCCTGTGTAAGAACAGTATATGGCCCCTGTGTAAGAACAGTATATGGCCCCTGTGTAAGAACAGTATATGGCTCCTGTGTAAGAACAGTATATGGCCCCCTGTGTAAGAACAGTATATGGCCCCTGTGTAAGAACAGTATATGGCCCCTGTGTAAGAACAGTATATGGCCCCTGTGTAAGAACAGTATATGGCCCCTGTGTAAGAACAGTATATGGCCCCTGTGTAAGAACAGTATATGGCCCCTGTGCAAGAACAGTATATGGCCCCTGTGTAAGAACAGTATATGGCCCCTGTGTAAGAACAGTATATGACCCTGTGTAAGAACAGTATATGGCCCCTGTGTAAGAACAGTATATGGCCCCTGTGTAAGAACAGTATATGGCCCCTGTGTAAGAACAGTATATGGCCCCTGTGTAAGAACAGTATGTGGCCCCTGTGTAAGAACAGTATATGGCCCTGTGTAAGAACAGTATATGGCTCCTGTGTAAGAACAGTATATGGCTCCTGTGTAAGAACAGTATATGTCCCCTGTGTAAGGACAGTATATGCCCCTGTGTAAGAACAGTATATGACCCCTGTGTAAGAACAGTATATGGCCCCTGTGTAAGAACAGTATATGGCTCCTGTGTAAGAACAGTATATGTCCCCTGTGTAAGGACAGTATATGGCCCCTGTGTAAGAACAGTATATGACCCCTGTGTAAGAACAGTATATGTCCCCTGTGTAAGAACAGTATATGTCCCCTGTGTAAGAACAGTATATGTCCCCTGTGTAAGGACAGTATATGGCCCTGTGTAAGAACAGTATATGGCTCCTGTGTAAGAACAGTATATGTCCCCTGTGTAAGGACAGTATATGCCCCTGTGTAAGAACAGTATATGACCCCTGTGTAAGAACAGTATATGTCCCCTGTGTAAGAACAGTATATGCCCCTGTGTAAGAACAGTATATGACCCCTGTGTAAGAACAGTATATGGCCCCTGTGTAAGAACAGTATATGGCCCCTGTGTAAGAACAGTATATGACCCCTGTGTAAGAACAGTATATGGCCCCTGTGTAAGAACAGTATATGGGCCCTGTGTAAGAACAGTATATGGCCCCTGTGTAAGAACAGTATATGGCCCCTGTGCAAGAACAGTATATGGGCCCTGTGTAAGAACAGTATATGGCCCTGTGTAAGAACAGTATATGGCCCCTGTGTAAGAACAGTATATGGCTCCTGTGTAAGAACAGTATATGGCCCCTGTGTAAGAACAGTATATGGCCCCTGTGTAAGAACAGTATATGGCCCCTGTGTAAGAACAGTATATGGCCCCTGTGTAAGAACAGTATATGGCCCCTGTGTAAGAACAGTATATGGCCCCTGTGTAAGAACAGTATATGGCCCCTGTGTAAGAACAGTATATGGCCCCTGTGTAAGAACAGTATATGGCCCCTGTGTAAGAACAGTATATGACCCCTGTGTAAGAACAGTATATGGCCCCTGTGTAAGAACAGTATATGGCTCCTGTGTAAGAACAGTATATGGCTCCTATGTAAGAACAGTATATGGCCCCTGTGTAAGAACAGTATATGGCCCCTGTGTAAGAACAGTATATGGCCCCTGTGTAAGAACAGTATATGACCCCTGTGTAAGAACAGTATATGGCCCCTGTGTAAGAACAGTATATGGCCCCTGTGTAAGAACAGTATATGGCCCCTGTGTAAGAACAGTATATGGCTCCTGTGTAAGAACAGTATAAGGCCCCTGTGTAAGAACAGTATATGGCCCCTGTGTAAGAACAGTATATGCCCCTGTGTAAGAACAGTATATGACCCCTGTGTAAGAACAGTATATGGCCCCTGTGTAAGAACAGTATATGGCCCCTGTGTAAGAACAGTATATGGCCCCTGTGTAAGAACAGTATATGGCTCCTGTGTAAGAACAGTATAAGGCCCCTGTGTAAGAACAGTATATGTCCCCTGTGTAAGAACAGTATATGCCCCTGTGTAAGAACAGTATATGACCCCTGTGTAAGAACAGTATATGGCCCCTGTGTAAGAACAGTATATGGCCCCTGTGTAAGAACAGTATATGGCCCCTGTGTAAGAACAGTATATGGCTCCTGTGTAAGAACAGTATAAGGCCCCTGTGTAAGAACAGTATATGGCCCCTGTGTAAGGACAGTATATGGCTCCTGTGTAAGAACAGTATATGGCCCCTGTGTAAGAACAGTATATGGCCCCTGTGTAAGAACAGTATATGGCTCCTGTGTAAGAACAGTATATGTCCCCTGTGTAAGGACAGTATATGGGCCCTGTGTAAGAACAGTATATGGCCCTGTGTAAGAACAGTATATGGCCCTGTGTAAGAACAGTATATGGCCCCTGTGTAAGAACAGTATATGGCCCTGTGTAAGAACAGTATATGGCCCCTGTGTAAGAACAGTATATGGCCCTGTGTAAGAACAGTATATGGCCCTGTGTAAGAACAGTATATGGCCCCTGTGTAAGAACAGTATATGGCCCTGTGTAAGAACAGTATATGGCCCCTGTGTAAGAACAGTATATGGCCCTGTGTAAGAACAGTATATGGCCCTGTGTAAGAACAGTATATGGCCCCTGTGTAAGAACAGTATATGGCCCTTTGTAAGAACAGTATATGGCCCCTGTGTAAGAACAGTATATGGCCCCTGTGTAAGAACAGTATATGGCCGCTGTGTAAGAACAGTATATGGCCCCTGTGTAAGAACAGTATATGGGCCCCTGTTTAAGAACAGTATATGGCCCCTGTGTAAGAACAGTATATGGCCCTGTGTAAGAACAGTATATGGCCCCTGTGTAAGAACAGTATATGGCCCTGTGTAAGAACAGTATATGGCCCCTGTGTAAGAACAGTATATGGCCCTGTGTAAGAACAGTATATGGCCCCTGTGTAAGAACAGTATATGGCCCCTGTGTAAGAACAGTATATGGCCCCTGTGTAAGAACAGTATATGGCCCCTGTGTAAGAACAGTATATGGCCCTGTGTAAGAACAGTATATGGCCCCTGTGTAAGAACAGTATATGGCTGCTGTGTAAGAACAGTATATGGCCCTGTGTAAGAACAGTATATGGCCCCTGTGTAAGAACAGTATATGGGCCCCTGTGTAAGAACAGTATATGGCTCCTGTGTAAGAACAGTATATGGCCCCTGTGTAAGAACAGTATATGGCTCCTGTGTAAGAACAGTATATGGCTCCTGTGTAAGAACAGTATATGGCCCCTGTGTAAGAACAGTATATGGCCCCTGTGTAAGAACAGTATATGGCCCTGTGTAAGAACAGTATATGGCCCCTGTGTAAGAACAGTATATGGCCCCTGTGTAAGAACAGTATATGGCCCCTGTGTAAGAACAGTATATGGCCCCTGTGTAAGAACAGTATATGGCCCTGTGTAAGAACAGTATATGGGCCCCTGTGTAAGAACAGTATATGGCTCCTGTGTAAGAACAGTATATGGCCCTGTGTAAGAACAGTATATGGGCCCCTGTGTAAGAACAGTATATGGCCCTGTGTAAGAACAGTATATGGCCCCTGTGTAAGAACAGTATATGGCTCCTGTGTAAGAACAGTATATGGCTCCTGTGTAAGAACAGTATATGGGCCCCTGTGTAAGAACAGTATATGGCCCTGTGTAAGAACAGTATATGGCCCCTGTGTAAGAACAGTATATGGCTCCTGTGTAAGAACAGTATATGGCCCCTGTGTAAGAACAGTATATGACCCCTGTGTAAGAACAGTATATGGCCCTGTGTAAGAACAGTATATGGCTCCTGTGTAAGAACAGTATATGGCCCTGTGTAAGAACAGTATATGGCCCTGTGTAAGAACAGTATATGGCCCCTGTGTAAGAACAGTATATGGCCCCTGTGTAAGAACAGTATATGGCCCTGTGTAAGAACAGTATATGGCCCCTGTGTAAGAACAGTATATGGCCCCTGTGTAAGAACAGTATATGGCCCTGTGTAAGAACAGTATATGGCCCTGTGTAAGAACAGTATATGGGCCCCTGTGTAAGAACAGTATATGGCCCTGTGTAAGGACAGTATATGGGCCCTGTGTAAGAACAGTATATGGCCCTGTGTAAGAACAGTATATGACCCCTGTGTAAGAACAGTATATGGCCCTGTGTAAGAACAGTATATGGCCCCTGTGTAAGAACAGTATATGGCCCCTGTGTAAGAACAGTATATGGCCCCTGTGTAAGGACAGTATATGGCCCTGTGTAAGAACAGTATATGGCACTGTGTAAGAACAGTATATGGCCCTGTGTAAGAACAGTATATGCCCCTGTGTAAGAACAGTATATGGCCCTGTGTAAGAACAGTATATGGCCCCTGTGTAAGAACAGTATATGGCCCCTGTGTAAGAACAGTATATGGCCCCTGTGTAAGAACAGTATATGGCCCCTGTGTAAGAACAGTATATGGCCCCTGTGTAAGAACAGTATATGGCCCCTGTGTAAGAACAGTATATGGCCCCTGTGTAAGAACAGTATATGGCCCCTGTGTAAGAACAGTATATGGCCCCTGTGTAAGGACAGTATATGGCCCCTGTGTAAGAACAGTATATGGCCCTGTGCAATTTGATATAGCAGAACCGAGTATGTGGACCAGCATCTTGAAATATCAGAGCTAGAGGTAGCCAGGCACATTGATACAGGAGAGCCAAATGTGACCACTGTCACATGTGACAGATAGTCCTGTGGTGTCCGACTGTAGATGGTCACTGCATTTGTCTATACAAACTGCTCCCTGACCTTCAAGTCTTCCTGCTGTGGTGTAAATATAATCCTGTGTGTCTTCTCTGTTTGGGGTTTATCCTTTTCTTATTAGGATCCTGCAGATATCTTCACCTTTAGGATATTAATCATCATCACTTGTGCCCTTAAAAACCTGCATTTCCCCTTGGTGTTTGGTGGTGATGGAGCTATATTTCTATCCCGCCCTGGATGCAAGCAGTCGGCTCGTATCCATCTGAAAAAAACATTGTTGTATGTTGCTGTTCCTCTGCCTGAGTCTTCTTGGAAATAAGTTGTATGTATACTTTACCCTGTGTGTGCTCCTTGTGTCTTCTTTGGAGCTTAGTGAAGTTGACTAAGCGCTCATCCCATCCGTTCCCTACCTAGGGTCCAGTTCAGGGTCAGCCAGGGACAGGTATCCGGCTTGGTGCGTAGGTGCAAAACTTATCTAGGGGGGTCAGGGGAGCCAGCGGCCAGCAGAAGATTTGATCAGAGGCCAACATCTTCACCTTCTCTAGATACAGGGCGTCTTTCTTCCCTTCCAGGACCATTAAAAGAGAGAAAGAAAAGAGGACGATATAAGGAAATGCAGGAGATACTAACTGACGAAAGGTAGAAAAAGAAGGAAATGTGAAAAAGAAAGTGTCATAAGGAAAAATCAGCAAAGGAAATATAAAACTAGAAGAACCATCTACGGAAAACATATACGAGACAAAAAAAAAGAGAATTAATGTAAATGGGGAAGGAGAGCAATCATGTAAAGAAATGAAATAGAAAAAAACACAACTAAGAAAATGAAATTGGAGAAGAACTGTAAAAGATAATGGAAATGAGAAGAAACCATTTATAGGAATGTGATAAGAATGGAGTTATAAAAGGAAATGGAATAGAAGAGACCAAAAAAGAAATGAGGAGGAACATCTATGGAATAAGACAGACCATTATAGAAAAGAGGAGGAACACCTATGGAATAAGACAGACCATCATAGAAAAGAAGAGGAACATCTATGAAAATGGAATAGAAGAGACCATCATAGAAAAGAAGAGGAACATCTATGGAAATGGAATAGGAGAGACCATCATAGAAAAGAGGAGGAACATCTATGGCAATGGAATAGAAAAGACCATCATAGAAAAGAGGAGGAACATCTATGGTAATGGAATAGGAGAGACCATCATAGAAAAGAGGAGGAACATCTATGGAAATGGAATAGAAGAGACCATCATAGAAAAGAAGAGGAACATCTATGGAAATGGAATAGAAGGGACCATCATAGAAAAGAAGAGGAACATCTATGGAAATGGAATAGGAAAGACCATCATAGAAAAGAGGAGGAACATCTATGGTAATGGAATAGGAGAGACCATCATAGAAAAGAGGAGGAACATCTATGGAAATGGAATAGAAGAGACCATCATAGAAAAGAGGAGGAACATCTATGGAAATGGAATAGGAGAGACCATCATAGAAAAGAAGAGGAACATCTATGGAAATGGAATAGGAAAGACCATCATAGAAAAGAGGAGGAACATCTATGGAAATGGAATAGGAAAGACCATCATAGAAAAGAGGAGGAACATCTATGGTAATGGAATAGGAGAGACCATCATAGAAAAGAGGAGGAACATCTATGGAAATGGAATAGAAGAGACCATCATAGAAAAGAAGAGGAACATCTATGGAAATGGAATAGAAGAGACCATCATAGAAAAGAAGAGGAACATCTATGGAAATGGAATAGGAAAGACCATCATAGAAAAGAGGAGGAACATCTATGGTAATGGAATAGGAGAGACCATCATAGAAAAGAGGAGGAACATCTATGGAAATGGAATAGAAGAGACCATCATAGAAAAGAAGAGGAACATCTATGGAAATGGAATAGAAGAGACCATCATAGAAAAGAAGAGGAACATCTATGGAAATGGAATAGGAAAGACCATCATAGAAAAGAGGAGGAACATCTATGGTAATGGAATAGGAGAGACCATCATAGAAAAGAGGAGGAACATCTATGGAAATGGAATAGAAGAGACCATCATAGAAAAGAAGAGGAATATCTATGGAAATGAATAGGAGAGACCATCATAGAAAAGAGGAGGAACATCTATGGAAATGGAATAGCAGAGACCATCATAGAAAAGAGGAGGAACATCTATGGAAATGGAATAGAAAAGACCATCATAGAAAAGAGGGAACATCTATGGAAATGGAGTAGGAGAGACCATCATAGAAAAGAAGAGGAACATCTATCGAAATTAATAGGAGAGACCATCATAGAAAAGAAGAGGAACATCTATGGAAAAGGAATAAGAGAGACCACTATAGAAAAGAAGAAATGGAATCTATGGAAACAGAATAGTAGAGACCATCATTGAAAAGAAGAGGAACATCTACGGAATAGGAGAGACCATCATAGAAAAGAAGAGGAACATCTATGGAAATGGAATAGGAAAGACCATCATAGAAAAGAAGAGGAACATCTATGGAAATGGAATAGAAGAGACCATCATAGAAAAGAAGAGGAACATCTATGGAAATGGAATAGAAGAGACCATCATAGAAAAGAGGAGGAACATCTATGGAAATGGAATAGGAAAGACCATCATAGAAAAGAAGAGGAACATCTATGGAAATGGAATAGGAAAGACCATCATAGAAAAGAAGAGGAACATCTATGGAAATGGAATAGGAAAGACCATCATAGAAAAGAAGAGGAACATCTATGAAAATAGAATAGAAGAGACCAAGATAGAAAAGAAGAGGAACATCTATGGAAATGGAATAGGAGAGACCATCATAGAAAAGAAGAGGAACATCTATGGAAATGGAATAGAAGAGACCATCATAGAAAAGAGGAAGAACATCTATGGCAATGGAATAGAAAAGACCATCATAGAAAAGAAGAGGAACATCTATGGAAATGGAATAGGAAAGACCATCATAGAAAAGAAGAGGAACATCTATGAAAATAGAATAGAAGAGACCAAGATAGAAAAGAAGAGGAACATCTATGGAAATGGAATAGGAGAGACCATCATAAAAAAGAAAAGGAACTTCTATGGAAATGGAATAGAAGAGAGCAACATAGAAAAGAAGAGGAACATCTATGGAAATGGAATAGGAAAGACCATCATAGAAAAGAAGAGGAACATCTATGGAAATGGAATAGAAGAGACCATCATAGAAAAGAAGAGGAACATCTATGGAAATGGAATAGGAGAGACCATCATAGAAAAGAGGAGGAACATCTATGGAAATGGAATAGAAAAGACCATCATAAAAAAGAAAAGGAACTTCTATGGAAATGGAATAGAAGAGAGCAACATTGAAAAGAAGAAGAACATCTATGGAAATGGAATAGAAAAGACCATCATAGAAAAGAAGAACATCTATGGAAATAGAATAGAAGAGACCATCATAGAAAAGAAGAGGAGCATCTATGGAAATGGAATAGGAGAGACCATCATAGAAAAGAAGAGGAGCATCTATGGAAATGGAATAGAAGAGACCATCATTGAAAAGAAGAGGAACATCTATGGAAATGGAATAGAAAAGACCATCATAAAAAAGAAAAGTAACTTCTATGGAAATGGAATAGAAGAGAGCAACATAGAAAAGAAGAACATCTATGGAAATGGAATAGAAAAGACCATCATAGAAAAGAGGAGGAACATCTATGGCAATGGAATAGAAAAGACCATCATAGAAAAGAAGAGGAACATCTATGGAAATGGAATAGGAAAGACCATCATAGAAAAGAGGAGGAACATCTATGGCAATGGATTAGAAAAGACCATCATAGAAAAGAAGAGGAACATCTATGGAAATGTAATAGAAGAGACCATCATAGAAAAGAGGAGGAACATCTATGGCAATGGAATAGAAAAGACCATCATAGAAAAGAAGAGGAACATCTATGGAAATGGAATAGGAAAGACCATCATAGAAAAGAAGAGGAACATCTATGGAAATGGAATAGAAGAGACCATCATAGAAAAGAGGAGGAACATCTATGGCAATGGAATAGAAAAGACCATCATAGAAAAGAAGAGGAACATCTATGAAAATAGAATAGAAGAGACCAAGATAGAAAAGAAGAGGAACATCTATGGAAATGGAATAGGAGAGACCATCATAAAAAAGAAAAGGAACTTCTATGGAAATGGAATAGAAGAGAGCAACATAGAAAAGAAGAGGAACATCTATGGAAATTGAATAGGAAAGACCATCATAGAAAAGAAGAGGAACATCTATGGAAATGGAATAGAAGAGACCATCATAGAAAAGAGGAGGAACATCTATGGCAATGGAATAGAAAATACCATCATAGAAAAGAAGAGGAACATCTATGGAAATGGAATAGAAGAGAGCAACATAGAAAAGAAGAACATCTATGGAAATGGAATAGAAAAGACCATCATAAAAAAGAGGAGGAACATCTATGGAAATGGAATAGGAGAGAACATCATAGAAAAGAGGAGGAACATCTATGGAAATGGAATAGAAGAGACCATCATAGAAAAGAAGAGGAACATCTATGGAAATGGAATAGAAGAGACCATCATAGAAAAGAAGAGGAACATCTATGGAAATGGAATAGAAGAGACCATCATAGAAAAGAGGAGGAACATCTATGGCAATGGAATAGAAAAGACCATCATAGAAAAGAAGAGGAACATCTATGAAAATAGAATAGAAGAGACCAAGATAGAAAAGAAGAGGAGCATCTATGGAAATGGCATAGGAGAGACCATCATAAAAAAGAAAAGGAACTTCTATGGAAATGGAATAGAAGAGACCAAGATAGAAAAGAAGAGGAACATCTATGGAAATGGAATAGGAGAGACCATCATAAAAAAGAAAAGGAACTTCTATGGAAATGGAATAGAAGAGAGCAACATAGAAAAGAAGAAGAACATCTATGGCAATGGAATAGAAAAGACCAACATAGAAAAGAGGAGGAACATCTATGGAAATGGAATAGAAAAGACCATCATAGAAAAGAAGAACATCTATGGAAATGGAATAGGAGAGACCATCATAGAAAAGAAGAGGAGCATCTATGGAAATGGAATAGAAGAGACCATCATTGAAAAGAAGAGGAACATCTATGGAAATGGAATAGAAAAGACCATCATAAAAAAGAAAAGGAACTTCTATGGAAATGGAATAGAAGAGAGCAACATAGAAAAGAAGAACATCTATGGAAATGGAATAGGAAAGACCATCATAGAAAAGAGGAGGAACATCTATGGAAATAGAATAGAAGAGACCATCATAGAAAAGAAGAGGAGCATCTATGGAAATGGAATAGAAGAGACCATCATAGAAAAGAGGAGGAACATCTATGGCAATGGAATAGAAAAGACCATCATAGAAAAGAAGAGGAACATCTATGGAAATGGAATAGAAGAGAGCAACATAGAAAAGAAGAGGAACATCTATGGAAATGGAATAGAAGAGACCATCATAGAAAAGAGGAGGAACATCTATGGAAATGGAATAGAAGAGACCATCATTGAAAAGAAGAGGAACATCTATGGAAATGGAATAGAAAAGACCATCATAAAAAAGAAAAGGAACTTCTATGGAAATGGAATAGAAGAGAGCAACATAGAAAAGAAGAACATCTATGGAAATGGAATAGGAAAGACCATCATAGAAAAGAGGAGGAACATCTATGGAAATAGAATAGAAGAGACCATCATAGAAAAGAAGAGGAACATCTATGGAAATGGAATAGAAGAGACCATCATAGAAAAGAGGAGGAACATCTATGGAAATGGAATAGAAGAGACCATCATAGAAAAGAGGAGGAACATCTATGGAAATGGAATAGAAGAGACCATCATTGAAAAGAAGAGGAACATCTATGGAAATGGAATAGAAAAGACCATCATAAAAAAGAAAAGGAACTTCTATGGAAATGGAATAGAAGAGAGCAACATAGAAAAGAAGAACATCTATGGAAATGGAATAGAAAAGACCATCATAGAAAAGAGGAGGAACATCTATGGAAAAGGAATAGGAGAGACCAACATAGAAAAGAAGAGGAACATCTATGGAAAAGGAACAGGATAGACCACTATAGAAAAGAAAAGAAATAACAATGGAAACAGAATAGGAGAGACCATCATAGAAAAGATTAGGAACATTTATGGAAATGGAATAAGAAAGACTACTAGAGAAAAGAAGAGGAATATCTATGGAAACAGAATAGGAGAGGCCATCATAGAACAGAAGAGGAACATCTATGGAAACAGAATAGAACAGACCAACAGAAAAAAGGAGGAACATCTATGGAAATGGCATAGAAGAGAGCAACATAGAAAAGAAGAACACCCGTCAAACAAAAACCCTTGTTGCCTCCCTCCAGGGTCTGATGTCCACACCAGGTGGGGCGGAGCCAGGTGGTTGGCCCCACCCACCGAGGAGTTCACAGGCCTGGAGGCAGGAACAATAGACAGTTAAGTGGTAGTAGAGTTGAGTTGAGGAGGTTGAAGTGAGAGGAGGAAAAGTCTGTGTGTGTCTGGGTCGGAAGCCAGGCACGTTGAGCAAGGTCATCAGACCGTGCTGGCCATCTGCAGGAGTTAGCGGACGTCTGCGGAACCGTAGGACCGGGGTCGGGCGGTGACCCGCTGGTACCGAACCGGTGAGCGGAGTGAAGCTAAGCACCAAGACAGGGTACTCAGACCCCGACTAGGCTCGGAAGCCGCTGTAACGGTCAAATTCTCTGATTGCGCTCTGGACCTCAGGGGTTCATTCCCACCCAAGTCCTGTCAGAAGGCAACAGCCCAACCCGTCCGGATAAGAGCCACCGCCAACGGCCAGAGATCCAAGGGCTTGCGCCTGCGGGCAAAACGAGCTCTCCCGACACGTACAAGCCGGGGAGCGGACCACCCGTGGGAATCCATAGTGGTCAAACACTTACATACAGGTGCAGGGAAAGACAGCCACCACCAACCCCTCCGGGGAGAGTGAAGAAACCGCAGCCGCCTGCGAGCCCCGTCCATCCAGCCGTTTGGTTTACCAGAGACTCTGTTATTGACTACCTGAGTACACCAGTGCCATCCGGCACAGCGCTGCACCATAACGCTGACCCCACATCCACGCTGCCTCCCCGCATCGTCACCTGCACCTATCCCTTACTCACCAACCCCCAACCGGGGCCCCGGGACCAACAGCCCCTACCCACGGAGGGGCCAACACCTCAGCTGCTCCCTGCCATCGCTCCTGGGAACCCCCGTCACCAGCAGCAGTGGTGCCCACCATCACCACAACCCCGTGGGTGGCGTCACAACCGACATCCCACCACCAAACCTCCCCTTTTCACTCGTGGGCGAGGAGATGCTGCTCGAGCCCCCGGGTCCGGCCCCGTGCTCGAGCCACCGAGGAGCAGAAGCACCGGACCCGAGCGCCAGCGAACCCCCCAGGCGAGCGGCGTTCCCCAAAAACCCCTCTCCGCCCGCGACAGATCCATCACAGGACTGTGCCCCCTCTGATGAGTCACGATGAGCTTGATTCATGACAGGCGTCTGCCCCCTCTGATGAGTAACCACAGGCTCGATCCATCACAGGACTGTGCCCCCTCTGATGAGGAATCACAGGCTCGATCCATCACAGGACTGGCTCTGATACAATGTTTTCATCTTTATGGACATGACACGTGCTGGCCAGAGCGGCCGCTCCCATGATTCCCCTGATTTCCGGTGCTTTCCCCCCTCTCCGCCTCTTTCATTGGGTTATATTGGGGAAGTCATGTTTCTGGTTTACATTTTGTCTGCAAATTGCTGAACGGTTGTTAAATATTTTTTCTATCTCTGCAGAATTTGGGGATCGTAATGTGAACATTGGAAACTGGTTCCAGCTGCTTCTGGGGTCCCGGCCGCAGATTTCTGTGGAGGATTCTGGCGGTGGTCTCATGGAGAACAGATGAAGCTGAAGGTGTTTCCATCACAAGTGCGGTCTGGAGGAGAAGGACATGTCTGCGTCCCGAATCACACCCAGATGTAGCAGAGCTGAGCCGAGCATCTGTACCATGGCTGGCTGTGCGCTTAGCGGACGTGCAGTCCTATGTAAACTCATCACAATAATTCTGCTGTCCTACCCTCCATTGTGTCCCATAATTACCCTGCTCCTTCCCAGTATCCTCAGTCTTCCTTATCTTCCCCTATAAACCCTTCCAGGGCAGTCCCTAGCATCTTCTGGTATCAGGTCCTCCCATCTTCCTCCTCTTCTTGTAGTATCTGCTCTTCTGTCCTTCTCACCAGTTACAGCTCCATAGTCTGGTGTTTCCCAGTGTCCACCTCCCAGTATTCATGAGAGGGTCTCTCCAGACATAAGCCCCCCGCAGAATGTCACTGTCCTCTCTGTTCCCCATGTGACCCCAATCCTTCTCTTTATTTCTTGGCATCCTCAGAGTCTCCATCTTAAAAGGGTAAATTGCTAAGTTTGTAAATTGTCTCCTATGAGTAGGGAATACATTCCCAATCACCGGGGTCTGACCGCTGGGACCACCCTCGACCCCAGAGCTCACACTTTGCAAATCCTGACCCATGCAAGAGATAGAGAATGACACTGCTGATCACTGAGATCACCAATAGCTGAGATCACTGATTGCTAAGATTATTGAAATTGCAGATCACTGATATAGCAGATCACTGAGATCACTGAGATTGCTGATCACTGAGATCACCAATAGCTGAGATCACTGATTGCTAAGATTATTGAAATTGCAGATCACTGAGATCGCTGAGATTGCTGATCACTTATATAGCAGATCACTGAGATCGCTAAGATTTATGATCACTGATATAGCAGATCACTGAGATCACTGAGATTGCTGATCACTTATATAGCAGATCACTGAGATCGCTGAGATTTCTGATCACTTATATAGAAGATCACTGAGATCGCTGAGATTGCTGATCACATATAGCAGAACACTGAGATCGCTGAGATTGCTGATCACTTATATAGCAGATCACTGAGATTGCTGAGATTTCTGATCACTTATATAGCAGATCACTGAGATTGCTGAGATTTCTGATCACTGATATAGCGGATCACTGAGATCGCTGAGATTGCTGATCACTTATATAGCAGATCACTGAGATCGCTGAGATTTATGATCACTGATATAGCAGATCACTGAGATCACTGAGATTGCTGATCACTTATATAGCAGATCACTGAGATCGCTGAGATTTCTGATCACTTATATAGAAGATCACTGAGATCACTGAGATTGCTGATCACTTTTATAGAAGATCACTGAGATCGCTGACATTGCAGATCACTGAGATCACTGAGATTTCTGATCACTGATATAGCAGATCACTGAGATCGTTGACATTGCAGATCACTTAGATCACTGAGCCCCATCCCAGGAATTCTCATTATTTCGAGCCCCAAGGATCTTGGATCCTGCGCTCCCATACAAGTCTATGGTTCTTGTGAAACATCGGACTGCACTTGATGTCCACACTGCAATATGTGCTGAGACAGAGAACGGAGGAGATGGGAAAATTAATCTCTGCGTCTTCTCAGAACCTCTGCTCCAATTTTTGCATCCAAGAGAATCGGATCCCAGTGATGACGCTCGGCCGCGCTCACAGCAGAGTCTGAGCCGAGGGTCATTAGCTCTCGCATCCAATGCCATGCATCAGTGTGACACCGGGATTAAGCAGAGATCGGCCAATCAGTTCAAAGTGAATCGGCCAATCAGCTCAATCAAATTCACCCTAAATCTTACAAGTAATTTGAACTTAAACAAATCCAATTTATTTGTGATTTACTTATTGTGAATCCAGCAAATTTGCTGCAGATCTGCCACAATTTATGTGGATATTAGAGAACTGGGAAAGGGCCTCACCATATGCTCCCCCCTGCCCCTCACAGGTCCCAACTCCCCCTGCCCCTCACTGGTCCCAGCTCCCCCTGCCCCTCACTGGTCCCAGCTCCTCCTGCCCCTCACAGGTCCCAACTCCCCCTGCCCCTCACAGGTCCCAACTCCCCCTGCCCCTCACTGGTCTCAGCTACCCCTGCCCCTCACAGGTCCCAACTCCCCCTGCCCCTCACTGGTCCCAGCTTCCCCTGCCCCTTACTGGTCCCAGCTCCTCCTCCCCTCACTGGTCCCAGATCCCCCTGCCCCTTACTGGACCCAGCTTCCCCTGCCCCTCATTGGTCCCTGCTTCCCCTGCCCCTCACAGGTCCCAACTCCCCCTGCCCCTCACTGGTCCCCGCTTCCCCTGCCCCTCACAGGTCCCAACTCCCCATGCCCCTCACTGGTCTCAGCTCCCCCTGCCCCTCACAGGTCCCAACTCCCCCTGCCCCTCACTGGTCCCAACTCCCCCTGCCCCTCACAGGTCCCAACTCCCCCTGCCCCTCACTGGTCTCAGCTCCCCCTGCCCCTCACAGGTCCCGACTCCCCCTGCCCCTCACTGGTCTCAGCTCCCCCTGCCCCTCACAGGTCCCAACTCCCCATGCCCCTCACTGGTCTCAGCTCCCCCTGCCCCTCACAGGTCCCAACTCCCCCTGCCCCTCACAGGTCCCAACTCCTCCTGCCCCTCACAGGTCCCAACTCCCCCTGCCCCTCACTGGTCTCAGCTCCCCCTGCCCCTCACAGGTCCCAACTCCCCCTGCCCCTCACTGGTCCCAGCTTCCCCTGCCCCTTACTGGTCCCAGCTCCTCCTCCCCTCACTGGTCTCAGCTCCCCCTGCCCCTCACAGGTCCCAACTCCCCCTGCCCCTCACAGGTCCCAACTCCCCCTGCCCCTCACTGGTCCCAGCTCCTCCTGCCCCTCACAGGTCCCAACTCCCCATGCCCCTCACTGGTCTCAGCTCCCCCTGCCCCTCACTGGTCCCCGCTTCCCCTGCCCCTCACACGTCCCAACTCCCCCTGCCCCTCACTGGTCCCAGCTCCCCCTGCCCCTCACAGGTCCCAACTCCCCCTGCCCCTCACAGGTCCCAACTCCCCCTGCCCCTCACTGGTCCCAGCTCCCCGTGCACCTCACTGGTCCCAGCTCCTCCTGCCCCTCACAGGTCCCAACTCCCCCTGCCCCTCACTGGTCTCAGCTCCCCCTGCCCCTCACTGGTCCCCACTTCCCCTGCCCCTCACAGGTCCCAACTCCCCCTGCCCCTCACTGGTCCCAGCTTCCCCTGCCCCTTACTGGTCCCAGCTCCTCCTCCCCTCACTGGTCCCAGATCCCCCTGCCCCTTACTGGTCCCAGCTTCCCCTGCCCCTCATTGGTCCCTGCTTCCCCTGCCCCTCAATGGTCCCAGCTTCCCCTCCCCTCACTGGTCCCAGGTCCCCCTGCCCCTTACTGGTCCCAGCTTCCCCTGCCCCTCATTGGTCCCTGCTTCCCCTGCCCCTTACTGGTCCCAGCTCCCCCTGCCCCTCACTGGTCCCAGCTCTTCCTGCCCCTCACTGGTCTCAGCTCCGCCTGCCCCTCACTGGTCCCAGCTAACCCTGCCCCTCACTGTTCCCAGCTCCCCCTGTCCCTCACTGGTCCCAGGTCCCCCTGCCCCTCACTGGTCCCAGCTCCCCCTGCCCCTCACTGGTGCCAGCTCCCCCTGCCCCTCACTGGTCCTAGCTCCCCCTGCCCCTCACTGGTCTCAGCTCCCCCTGCCCCTCACTGGTCCCAGCTCCCCCTGACCCTCACTGGTTTCAGCTTCCCCTGCCCCTCACTGGTCCCAACTCCCCCTGCCCCTCAGAGGTCCCAGCTCCCCCTGCCCCTCACTGGTCCCAGCTCCCCCTGCCCTTCACAGGTCCCAACTCCCCCTGCCCCTCACAGGTCCCAACTCCCCCTGCCCCTCACTGGTCCCAGCTTCCCCTGCCCCTTACTGGTCCCAGCTCCTCCTCCCCTCACTGGTCCCAGGTCCCCCTGCCCCTTACTGGTCCCAGCTTCCCCTGCCCCTAATTGGTCCCTGCTTCCCCTGCCCCTCACTGGTCCCAGCTTCCCCTCCCCTCACTGGTCCCAGGTCCCCCTGCCCCTTACTGGTCCCTTTCTTCCCCTGCCCCTCACTGGTCCCAGCTCCCCCTGCCCCTCACTGGTCCCAGCTCTTCCTGCCTCTCACTGGTCTCAGCTCCTCCTGCCCCTCACTGGTCCCAGCTTCCCCTGCCCCTCACTGTTCCCAGCTCCCCCTGTCCCTCACTGGTCCCAGGTCCCCCTGCCCCTCACTGGTCCCAGCTCCCCCTGCCCCTTCACTGGTCCCAGCTCCCCCTGCCCCTCACTGGTCCCAGCTCCCCCTGCCCCTCACTGGTCATAGCTCCCCCTGCCCCTCACTGGTCCCGTGCACCTCACTGGTCCCAGCTCCACCTGCCCCTCACTGGTCCCAGCTCCCCCTGCCCCTCACTGGTCCCAGCTCCTCCTGCTCCTCACTGGTCTCAGCTCCTCCTGCCCCTCACTGGTCTCAGCTCCTTCTGCCCCTTCACTGGTTCCAGCTCCCCCTGCCCCTCAGTGGTCCCAGCTCCCCCTGCCCCTCACTGTTCCCAGCTCCTCCTGCCCCTTCACTGGTCCCAGCTCCCCCTGCCCCTCACTGTTTCCAGCTCCTCCTGCCCTTTCACTGGTTCCAGCTCCTCCTGCCCCTCACTGGTCCCAGCTCCTCCTGCCCCTCACTGGTCCCAGCTCCCCCTTCACTGGTTCCAGCTCCCGCTGCCCCTCACTGGTCCCAGCTCCCCCTGCCCCTCACTGGTCCCAGCTCCCCCTGCCCCTCACTGGTCTCAGCTCCCCCTGCCCCTTCACTGGTTCCAGCTCCCCCTGCCCCTCACTGGTCCCAGCTCCCCCTGCCCCTCACTGGTTTCAGCTCCTCCTGCCCTTCACTGGTTCCAGCTCCCCCTGCCCCTCACTGGTCCCAGCTCCCCCTGCCCCTCACTGGTTTCAGCTCCTCCTGCCCCTCACTGGTCCTAGCTCCCCCTGTCCCTCACTGGTCCCAGCTCCCCCTGCTCCTTCACTGGTTCCAGTTCCCCCTGCCCCTCACTGGTCCCAGCTCCTCCTGCCCCTCACTGGTCTCAGCTCCTCCTGCCCCTCACTGGTCCCAGCTCCTCCTGCCCCTCACTGGTCCCAGCTCCTCCTGCCCCTCACTGGTCTCAGCTCCTCCTGCCCCTCACTGGTCCCAGCTCCTCCTGCCCCTCACTGGTCCCAGGTCCCCCTGCCCCTCACTGGTCTCAGCTCCTCCTGCCCCTCACTGGTCCCAGCTCCCCCTGCCCCTCACTGGTCCCAGCTCCTCCTGCCCCTCACTAGTCTCAGCTCCTCCTGCCCCTCACTAGTCTCAGCTCCTCCTGCCCCTCACTGGTCCCAGCTCCCCCTGCCCCTCACTGGTCCCAGCTCCCCCTGCCCCTCACTGGTCCCAGCTCCTCCTGCCCCTCACTGGTCCCAGCTCCTCCTGCCCCTCACTGGTCCCAGCTCCTCCTGCCCCTCACTGGTCCCAGCTCCTCCTGCCCCTCACTGGTCCCAGCTCCTCCTGCCCCTCACTGGTCCCAGCTCCCCCTGCCCCTCACTGGTCCCAGCTCCTCCTGCCCCTCACAGGTCCCAGCTCCTCCTGCCCCTCACAGGTCCCAGCTCCTCCTGCCCCTCACTGGTCATAGCTCCCCCGGCCCCTCACTGGTCCCAGCTCCCCGTGCACCTCACTGGTCCCAGCTCCACCTGCCCCTCACTGGTCCCAGGTCCCCCTGCCCCTCACTGGTCCCAGCTCCTCCTGCCCCTCACTGGTCTCAGCTCCTTCTGCCCCTTCACTGGTTCCAGGTCCCCCTGCCCCTCACTGGTCCCAGCTCCCTCTGCCCCTCACTGTTCCCAGCTCCTCCTGCCCCTTTACTGGTCCCAGCTCCCCCTGCCCCTCACTGTTCCCAGCTCCTCCTGCCCCTTCACTGGTTCCAGCTCACCCTGCCCCTCACTGGTCCCAGCTCCTCCTGCCCCTCACTGGTCCCAGCTCCCCCTGCCCCTCACTGGTCCCAGCTCCCCCTGCCCCTCACTGGTTCCAGCTCCCCCTGCCCCTCACTGGTCCCAGCTCCCCCTGCCCCTCACTGGTTTCAGCTCCCCCTGCCCCTCACTGGTCTGAGCTCCCCCTGCCCCTCACTGGTCTGAGCTCCCCCTGCCCCTCACTGGTCCCAGCTCCCCCTGCCCCTCACTGGTGCCAGCTCCCCCTGCCCCTCACTGGTCTCAGCTCCCCCTGCCCCTCACTGGTCCTAGCTCCCCCTGCCCCTCACTGGTCTCAGCTCCCCCTGCCCCTCACTGGTCCCAGCTCCCCCTGACCCTCACTGGTTTCAGCTTCCCCTGCCCCTCACTGGTCCCAACTCCCCCTGCCCCTCACAGGTCCCAGCTCCCCCTGCCCCTCACTGGTCCCAGCTCCCCCTGCCCTTCACAGGTCCCAACTCCCCCTGCCCCTCACAGGTCCCAACTCCCCCTGCCCCTCACTGGTCCCAGCTTCCCCTGCCCCTTACTGGTCCCAGCTCCTCCTCCCCTCACTGGTCCCAGGTCCCCCTGCCCCTTACTGGTCCCAGCTTCCCCTGCCCCTAATTGGTCCCTGCTTCCCCTGCCCCTCACTGGTCCCAGCTTCCCCCCCCCTCACTGGTCCCAGGTCCCCCTGCCCCTTACTGGTCCCTTTCTTCCCCTGCCCCTCACTGGTCCCAGCTCCCCCTGCCCCTCACTGGTCCCAGCTCTTCCTGCCTCTCACTGGTCTCAGCTCCTCCTGCCCCTCACTGGTCCCAGCTTCCCCTGCCCCTCACTGTTCCCAGCTCCCCCTGTCCCTCACTGGTCCCAGGTCCCCCTGCCCCTCACTGGTCCCAGCTCCCCCTGCCCCTTCACTGGTCCCAGCTCCCCCTGCCCCTCACTGGTCCCAGCTCCCCCTGCCCCTCACTGGTCCCGTGCACCTCACTGGTCCCAGCTCCACCTGCCCCTCACTGGTCCCAGCTCCCCCTGCCCCTCACTGGTCCCAGCTCCTCCTGCTCCTCACTGGTCTCAGCTCCTCCTGCCCCTCACTGGTCTCAGCTCCTTCTGCCCCTTCACTGGTTCCAGCTCCCCCTGCCCCTCAGTGGTCCCAGCTCCCCCTGCCCCTCACTGTTCCCAGCTCCTCCTGCCCCTTCACTGGTCCCAGCTCCCCCTGCCCCTCACTGTTTCCAGCTCCTCCTGCCCTTTCACTGGTTCCAGCTCCTCCTGCCCCTCACTGGTCCCAGCTCCTCCTGCCCCTCACTGGTCCCAGCTCCCCCTTCACTGGTTCCAGCTCCCGCTGCCCCTCACTGGTCCCAGCTCCCCCTGCCCCTCACTGGTCCCAGCTCCCCCTGCCCCTCACTGGTCTCAGCTCCCCCTGCCCCTTCACTGGTTCCAGCTCCCCCTGCCCCTCACTGGTCCCAGCTCCCCCTGCCCCTCACTGGTTTCAGCTCCTCCTGCCCTTCACTGGTTCCAGCTCCCCCTGCCCCTCACTGGTCCCAGCTCCCCCTGCCCCTCACTGGTTTCAGCTCCTCCTGCCCCTCACTGGTCCTAGCTCCCCCTGTCCCTCACTGGTCCCAGCTCCCCCTGCTCCTTCACTGGTTCCAGTTCCCCCTGCCCCTCACTGGTCCCAGCTCCTCCTGCCCCTCACTGGTCTCAGCTCCTCCTGCCCCTCACTGGTCCCAGCTCCTCCTGCCCCTCACTGGTCCCAGCTCCTCCTGCCCCTCACTGGTCTCAGCTCCTCCTGCCCCTCACTGGTCCCAGCTCCTCCTGCCCCTCACTGGTCCCAGGTCCCCCTGCCCCTCACTGGTCTCAGCTCCTCCTGCCCCTCACTGGTCCCAGCTCCCCCTGCCCCTCACTGGTCCCAGCTCCTCCTGCCCCTCACTAGTCTCAGCTCCTCCTGCCCCTCACTAGTCTCAGCTCCTCCTGCCCCTCACTGGTCCCAGCTCCCCCTGCCCCTCACTGGTCCCAGCTCCCCCTGCCCCTCACTGGTCCCAGCTCCTCCTGCCCCTCACTGGTCCCAGCTCCTCCTGCCCCTCACTGGTCCCAGCTCCTCCTGCCCCTCACTGGTCCCAGCTCCTCCTGCCCCTCACTGGTCCCAGCTCCTCCTGCCCCTCACTGGTCCCAGCTCCCCCTGCCCCTCACTGGTCCCAGCTCCTCCTGCCCCTCACAGGTCCCAGATCCTCCTGCCCCTCACAGGTCCCAGCTCCTCCTGCCCCTCACTGGTCATAGCTCCCCCGGCCCCTCACTGGTCCCAGCTCCCCGTGCACCTCACTGGTCCCAGCTCCCCCTGCCCCTCACTGGTCCCAGCTCCCCCTGCCCCTCACTGGTCCCAGCTCCTCCTGCCCCTCACTGGTCCCAGCTCCTCCTGCCCCTCACTGGTCCCAGCTCCTCCTGCCCCTCACTGGTCCCAGCTCCTCCTGCCCCTCACTGGTCCCAGCTCCTCCTGCCCCTCACTGGTCCCAGCTCCCCCTGCCCCTCACTGGTCCCAGCTCCTCCTGCCCCTCACAGGTCCCAGCTCCTCCTGCCCCTCACAGGTCCCAGCTCCTCCTGCCCCTCACTGGTCATAGCTCCCCCGGCCCCTCACTGGTCCCAGCTCCCCGTGCACCTCACTGGTCCCAGCTCCACCTGCCCCTCACTGGTCCCAGGTCCCCCTGCCCCTCACTGGTCCCAGCTCCTCCTGCCCCTCACTGGTCTCAGCTCCTTCTGCCCCTTTACTGGTTCCAGCTCCCCCTGCCCCTCACTGGTCCCAGCTCCCTCTGCCCCTCACTGTTCCCAGCTCCTCCTGCCCCTTTACTGGTCCCAGCTCCCCCTGCCCCTCACTGTTCCCAGCTCCTCCTGCCCCTTCACTGGTTCCAGCTCCCCCTGCCCCTCACTGGTCCCAGCTCCTCCTGCCCCTCACTGGTCCCAGCTCCCCCTGCCCCTCACTGGTCCCAGCTCCCCCTGCCCCTCACTGGTTCCAGCTCCCCCTGCCCCTCACTGGTCCCAGCTCCCCCTGCCCCTCACTAGTTTCAGCTCCCCCTGCCCCTCTCTGGTCTGAGCTCCCCCTGCCCCTCACTGGTTTCAACTCCCCCTGCCCCTCACTGGTCTGAGCTCCCCCTGCCCCTCACTGGTCTGAGCTCCCCCTGCCCCTCAGTGGTCCCCGCTTTCTCCTTCCAGGACCCCCTCTGGTCTTTCGCTGGCTCCGGTCCCTTCTACTCTTCCTTTTTCCACTTCTTCCTTCACTTTGCTCTGGTGTTTCCTCCTCTGTGGCCTCAGGTGATGCACAATGTGATGTTTCAGGAAGCACCAGGAGCAAAGTGACAGAGACCAGAAGAGCCCAGAGCCGGGGAGGACGGGGCAGAAACGCAGGGGTGAGACCGATGGGCAGCGCTTGATATATACCCCGGGATCCAATTCCTCAGGACATTGTTGCTAGACCTTGCTTGTAATGCTGCACATTTCAAAGTTATGTAAAAAAGTTGCCATTTGTATTCCAACAAGTAAGTGTGAAGATCTCGGAGGGGACGTGGTGCGGCCAATGTTCTCAATAACTCCATCATATCTCACCATAGACATAGGGTAAATTCCGCCAGAAGCCCCGGCACATTCCTGATATATACCGCTGTGTAATATAACATGGCGCAATCCTTCTAATACTGTATAATGCGCCATTATTACTGAATCAGGGGTCCGTACCGTCCTTATAACAGAATCAGGGACAATTTCTGGCCGTATTGGAGGTGACAGCTCGGGATCGGCAGCTCCGCTCACCGACACGTTTACGGTAACTGACCTAAACACGCACAAAGTTAATCATGTAAGTGGGAAGTTTGGTTTCCGTGAGTTTCGATTCTATTTTCCTGGCAATGGTTTCCTTCCCAGCAGCTGAAGAGTTAAATAAATGAGCCTCTTTTTTATTTTAATGGGATGTGATTGAAAGTCTATGGCCGGCGTGCGGAGCCAAGATTTAGCGCATCCATTTAGGATTGTCACAGAACAAAGTACGGAAGCATTAGGTAATCAGCTGATTAGGTTCCTTCCATCCTAATGACAGACAGAGAGAACAATCTCCGTCCTGACACGGAAAGTGACTTCTCCACTGCGGAGAGATGGAGCCATCATATAGAACGTAGTGCAGCCCATCCGAACACGGCCAAAGAGCTTCCATCATATTATTGGTATCATAGATGGCAGGAGAGGGGGTCCGGAGCCGTCCTGACTGGTCCTGGGGGTCCGGAGACCCTGCTGCCTCCATCAAGGGGAATGCAAATGTGAACATAATCTAATGGAGCGCTGCAGTACCAGGCATGGCCACACTGCATCTATGGCGCTGTTTATGCAGCACCCAGTGGGCAACGGGTTAACCTCACTTGTCGCCGGGCTGGTGTGATGATCCGGGATGTCGCGGTGGCCTCCCCGGTTTGGTGTCCGGTGGGCTCCTTCCTCCTAGCGCCATGTGTGTTGGATCCCCATGGCTTGAAGCTACTTTGGGACCCCAGTTGTCTTGAGTAGTAGTCTTGTCCCTATTTGCTGGTACTGTGGCTCAACAATGGTGCCTGGTGCTGTCCAAGACCCCGGATCCTATCTGGCACTGTGCTTTTGGGCGGCTCTGTTTGGCAAGGGAAGCTTGAAACCCGGCAGATTCTGGAAACCAACTTGGAGAATGATCTTCCCTAGGGTCTTGCACCCTGTCTGGTGCCGGTTCCGAGGGAGCAGTGAAGCTCTCCCCTCGACAACCACGTGAATTTCTGTGTCCCACGAGAGCACTGTTCAGACTCGTCTGCTCCTGTCCTCACCTGCTGGAGACCCCTACTAACTGTTGTGTTTCCTCCTAACTACCCCTGAGTGGCTGCTCCTCCCCTGGGTCCCTGTCGCTAGTGGGTGGTGCCCCCCATGTTTGAAGCAACCATAAGACCCTACCCTAGCCCAGTCCCCATTGGGGAGGGCAACCTGGTTGTGTATTTGAGTGTCGAAGTGGTGAAACCGGTATCGAACTCCTCTGGATCCGGATTGAGCACTACACCTTAAATCAGGTGCAATACTCTGTGGCGACTGAAGCCTCAAGGGCGCCACATTTACACTGTGGAGTCAAAGCTGCAGCCTTCCACATTGTGCTGCTCGGCAGGGGTCCTGGGGTCAGAGTCCCCACTGGTAAAGTCCCAGATATCCTCTTTAAGCTTTCCAATATTTGCAAAGCTATTTATTATCCATCCTCTTTGTGCAGGTCCAGTAAAGAATCCATCATTTCCCTGCTAGTACAGTAAAGAATCCAACCTCTCCCTGCTGGTACAGTAAATAACTCCCATTCTCACCACTTTAAAAAATTATTTACTTTATTAGATCTGTATTAAAATGCAGAAAAATGCAAAATCAGAACAAACCAAAACACAAACAGTTAAAAAGTGGTCAAAACAAGAAACAGCGGGGGCAGGGAGAGGTATTTGTGACAAGATATGGATGAGACCACCCCACTGATTAATACTTCTCTTGAGACGGACAATGCCTTAGAAGAAACACAGCATTTCTTCTTATACAACTTGAACATCCTTCCATTTCCTCCTGACCTCCTGATGGAGCTTTACAGGAAGGCGAAACGTGTCAGTTCATGTTCTAAGTCAGTTTCTGCAGGGAAGTGTTTCCTTTCCATTTGACCATCGTATTGGATATTGTGGTGGATTATCAGGGATGATGGGCAGTATACCAAGTGTACAGTAACAGCTGATATTGTCCCAGCTGACACTTTGTATCTGTCAGATGTACAGTGCTTGGGTCAGTGTTGTTCAGTGAACAATGTTGTCAGAGTATTACACCTCCTTTATGGACTTGTGCGTTTTTGATACAATTTTGATGCATGTGTTTTTATCTCAATAAAGTTGGTTGACGGACCTGAAAGCAAAACAAATAGGAAGTTGACCAAAGCAAAGTAATGTACCTCCCTCCTTCATAATATACACTTGCCCGCCTTTACTGCTTTTAGTTTACCCTAATAAATAAATGTAAAAACAGTGTGGGCTCCCCTCTATTTTTGAATACCAGAGTAGATAAAGCAGACAGCTGAGGGCTGGTATTCTCAGGGTAGGAAGTTCCATGTTTATTGGGCTCTGCTCAGCCTAAAAATAGCAGCCCGCAGCCGCCCCAGAATTGGCACATCCAGTACATGCTCCAATTCTCCTGCTTTGGCCAGATCTTCCCGATTGTCCTGGTGTGGTGGCAATCAGGGTAATACTTATGGGGTTGATGTCAGCTGTGCAATGTGAGCTGGCATCAAGACCAGGGGTTAGTAATTCAGGGGCGTCTATCAGACACCCCCATTACTAAAAAGAAAAATAAAGAATAAACTTAAAAATAGTTTATTTTAAAACACTCTGATTTTTTCCTTGGTTCACAAAGTTATTAAAAAATAAAACAAAACAAACCCACTAGGACATTACTGTGCTTTCGTCAACTTTCTGTTTATTTTGCTTCATGTCTTTTAACTAACTTTATTTAGATACAGCAAAAATGCATCTAAAAAGGCAAGAAAAAATGCAAGTGAGCAGGGGTGCGGGATTCATAGAGAAATTCAGCTGCATTGTGTGCACATGCACTAAGGCAATACACCCTGCCTATATGCCTCTTATCCCAAACTATCCCTCCTCCAGCAGCTATCCCTACACTGAATACAGATAACAGCAGGTTAACTAGAGAAAGGACAGAATATCACCCTGAAAAGGACTTTGGTTTGAATGGTGCCGCAGCGGTATACAATGACTGCAATAGCATAAACCCTGCCTATATGCCTGCTCTAATCTGAGCTTGCCAAACGCTGCAGTGTGCCGAGCATTGCACTCCTGGGTCTCTACTGCATTATTATATTGTATTATGTTATTATACCATATTATTAGATTGTAATATTATACACTCATACTGTAATATTATACTTTATTATTACATTGTGGTATACTATTATTTTGCATTACTATATTGGTATTATAGTATTACTCCGTATTATTAGATTGTGATATTACACTGTCATACTGTTTATATTATATTGTTATATGATACTCTATTATTACATAGTGTTATACTATTATTTTGCATTACTATATTGGTATTATAGTATTACTCCGTATTATTAGATTGTGATATTACACTGTCATACTGTTTATATTATATTGTTTTATGATACTCTATTATTACATAGTGTTATACTATTATTTTGCGTTACTATATTATTATAGTATGACACCGTATTATTAGATTATTCTATTATACTGTGGCTGTAATATAGTGCCGCCATGTCGCGTTCGTACGCCGTGTGTATGGTGCTGCACACTCATTCTTCATCTTTTATGTTCTTCCTCCTCCTCGCACTTTATAGCTTTATATTGCGCTGGTAATTTTTTTCCCTCTATTACTTCAATTCCATTTTATGACTTGTTCTGTCGTTAAGCAATGAGCCGCTTCATGTAAACGATCGGATGATATAATTCCTCTTCAGCGTTTTACAGCCCGACCCCCGGCGGCGGGTGTGCGCGTATATAGTGCCTGCACTGTATATAGGGGTCAGAGGCAGCGGAGAGCAAGATCGGGGATTAAAGGGCCGACGTCCTGAATAATTATACATTGTGACTCAGGCTCCACGTTACATCATTCATCATTTTCGGAACATTCTGACTTTCACATGTTAATCGCTTTTCCCGTCGAAATCCTGCTGAGCACCATGATCCGGCCCCAGACACCGGCCGTACCCGGGAGTCCGGACCATTCTCCAGTCCGGGACAGAAGACCTGACACTGACACTAATTTTGGTTTTGATATTTTACCTCTTCAGTGTTTTTAACTCTTTTCTATGGTTTCTATGGTTACTGATGTAGAATTATAAACATTCCGTAAGTTGTTACATTCTATTGACAAATACATGAAGTTTCTGTACAGACTGAATATTCCCACCTCTAAGGGTATGTGCGCACTAGACGTTTTTTTCACGCTGCGTTTTTATGTGCGTTTTTGTCTAAAAAAAACGCACCCGCGGCTAAAAAACGCGGCAAAAACGCATGCGTTTTTGCCGCGGTTTGGTGCGTTTTTTGCTGCGTTTTTACTCACTGCGTTTTTAATCAGTGCACAATGCCATTAAAGATTGTTGATGAAAAAAAAAAAAAAAGGTCTGATGTCATTTCCTTCTTCAAAATGTTCATTGTATGCAGGAGAGCAGACAGCTGCAGAACTAGTGTATGCAGGAGAGCAGACAGCAGCTGCAGAACTACAAGTCTCAGCATCCTCCATTCACTAGTGTATGCAGAAGAGCAGACAGCTGCTGCAGAACTACAAGGCTCAGCATCCTCCATTCACTAGTGTATGCAGGAGAGCAGACAGCAGCTGCAGAACTACAAGTCTCAGCATCCTACATTCACTAGTGTATGCAGGAGAGCAGACAGCAGCTGCAGAACTACAAGTCTCAGCATCCTCCATTCACTAGTGTATGCAGGAGAGCAGACAGCAGCTGCAGAACTACAAGTCTCAGCATCCTCCATTCACTAGTGTATGCAGGAGAGCAGACAGCAGCTGCAGAACTACAAGTCTCAGCATCCTCCATTCACTAGTGTATGCAGGAGAGCAGATAGCAGCTGCAGAACTACAAGTCTCAGCATCCTCCATTCACTAGTGTATGCAGGAGAGCAGACAGCAGCTGCAGAACCACAAGGCTCAGCATCCTCCATCCAGGACTGTATGCAGTTTTTTGCCCAAAAAGAAAAAAAAAATGACATGGGCTTCGCCATATTTTTGTATGCTAGCCGGGTACAGCAGGCAGGTACAGGCTGCCCCCAACCCCCAGCTGCCTATTTGTACCCGGCTGGGAACCAAAAATATAGAGAAGCCCTTTTTTTTAATTATTTCATGAAATAATTAAAAAAAAAAAAATGACGTGGGCTTCGCCTAATTTTTGAGTCCAGCCGGGTACAACTAGGCAGCTGGGGATTGGAATCCACAGTGCAGGGTGCCCAAGCTTTCTGGGCACCCCCACTGCGAATTGCAGTCCGCAGCCACCCCAGAAAATGGCGCTTTCATAGAAGCGCCATCTTCTGGCGCTGTATCCAACTCTTCTAGCTGCCCTGGTGACGGGTGGCTAGCTGGGTAATAATGGAGTTAGGGCTAGCTGTATATTATCAGCTAGCCCTAAGCCCGAAATTCATGGTGTCACGCCAATATTAGACATGGCCACCATGAATTTCTAGTAATGATAAAAAAAAAACACAACACACAGAAAAATATTTTTATTAGAAATAAAACACAACACAATTAGTGACTCCATCTTTATTGAAATAAACCCCCCTCCGCAGTAATCCTGGGTCAGGGTCCCGCGCCGTCCAATCCGGATCCAATATCATCTGATCGGTTTGCTGAAAGGCAGAGCGATCAGATGATGTGTCAGGATCAAGTGCCTGAATCACATCACACATCAGCTGATTGTATAAAAGCCGATTATACAAGCAGCTGATGCATCAGTAGAAAAAAAAAAAAAATACTCACTTATGTGCTGTGCTGATTACCGGCAGCTCCTGGAGCGATCGATTGGACAGGAGTCTGATCCCGTCCGATCGCTGCAGCAGCTGCCGGTGATCAGCTGATGAAGTCCCCTGACGGCAGGATCAGCTGATAGCCGGCCGGGCGCGAAAAAGCCGGCGAGACTACGATCAGCTGATGCGTCACGTGACTGCATCAGGTGATCAGCGCCAGGTCCTGCAAGCAAGGTCCTGCCCCGGGGAGACTGCACACAGCCAGAGCGGCGGGACCGGGAGGAGGTGGGAGCGGGCATGGCATCGGGACCCTGCAGACAGGTGAGTATATGACATTTTTTTTTTCTACTGTTCACTTTGGTTTTCGCCGCTGCCTCCACCTCCCGCCCAGACATGGCGCCGCACGGAGCTGACATGCACAGGACGGGAGATGGACGCGGCGGTGACGGTACCGGGAGGATTCCTGCTTCTGTGTTTACCAACAGAAGGAATCCTCTTCCTGTACACGTCACTGTAGTGCCCACCCCTTGCGTTTATAGCTGCGTTTTTAGTCATAGAAACGCGGCTATATGCGTTTTTCATTGCGTTTTTAACATCTCATTGAATTCAATGAGTGAAAAACGCAGTGGAAAACGCAGAAATAATTGACATGCTGCGTTTTTGTGGTCACCACAAAAACGCAGCTAAAAAAAAACGCTATGTGAGGACAGCACTTCTGAAAACCCATTGACATTGCTGGGGAAGCAATGTCACTGCGTTTTCAGCACAAAAACGCGGTAAAAAACGCCGCTAAAAACGCGGCAAAAACGCCTAGTGCGCACAAGGCCTAACCCTGATTTCTCCAGACTTCTGCCCTTCCCCCGGTGGCCGGATATCGGCTTCTGGGCAGATCCTGATTGACAGCGACGACCGTTCTTGTCTCATCAGAGCTCGGAGATTATCACAATTTCTGAGTTTTGACCACAGGTTCTCAATACTAGAAAAAAAACAAGGAGAAAATTGTAGAAAAAATACCCTGACTATAAATAAATAAATTGCAAGTGCTTAATAAACAGGGTACTTAGTATATACATTTTTGCAAAAAGGTAAGAAGCTGTCTCACCTCGTCACAGTGTACCCATCTGAGACAGTCCCTAACCTACTAAAGTTAAAAACATATTCTGTACCTGACTAGTGTCATGTCAAAACTTCAATATGGATGGTAAAGTGGTTAGCTGGGTCCCAGATTAAATACACAGCAAAAAGTGAGAAGCAGGTAATTGTTCAGCCTCAGTAAAAATTGTTTTCTACAATTTTCTCCTTGGTTTTTTTCTAGTCTTGAGGCTGCAATTCACATGCTTGTAATGTTGCATGTTTATTGAACATTTGTCACAGCTCAGTTTTTTGGTGTTTTTTGTCTGTTATCTTGCTTTAATGCAAGTTGGGGGTGCAGCCCTCCTGATACTGAGGCTGAACAATTACCTGCTTCTCACTTTTTGCTGTGTATTTAATCTGGGACCCAGCTAACCACTTTACCATCCATATTGAAGTTTTGACATGACACAAGTCAGGTACAGAATATGTTTTTAACTTTAGTAGGTTAGGGACTGTCTCAGATGGGTGCACCGTGACGAGGTGAGACAGCTTCTTACCTTTTTGCAAAAATGTATATACTAAGTACCCTGTTTATTAAGCACTTGCAATTTATTTATTTATAGTCAGGGTATTTTTTCTACAATTTTCTCCTTGGTTTTTTTCTAGTCTTGAGGCTGCAATTCACATGCTTGTAATGTTGCATGTTTATTGAACATTTGTCACAGCTCAGTTTTTTGGTGTTTTTAGGTTCTCAATACTGCCAGGGTTGACCGGGACGTGTGAGATGGACGGCGATGAACTGGAAGTTGTAAAGGACTTCAACTTATTCGGATCAATGATCACTCAAGAAGCAGCAAAAGACATTAAAAGTCAATAGGAGAATAGCTATGGGCAACTCAACAATGAAGTCACTGGACAAGGTCCTCAAATCCAAAAATATATCACTGGTGATGAATACACAGCTTGCACATAGTCTAGTCTCAGCTCCTACATAGTCTGGTCTTCTCTGTGGTCACATATGGATGCAAAACCTGGACAATAAAGGAACAAGACAGAAGAAAAACCAACGCCTTCGAAAAGTGGTGCTGGAGAAGGATAATATCAATACCATGGATGGCAAAAGAACCAATCAATTGTGGAATAAATCAAGCTAGACTGTCACTCAAAGCAAAGATATGACTTGTCTACACATAATATGAGGAGAGCAATCACTGGAGAAGGACATCATAGAAGAAAAAAGGCAAAGAGGAAAACCAGCAACACAATGGCTTGCTTCTGTCAAGATAACGGCAAAGAAGACCCTGGCAGACCTATCTAGATGGAGAAGACCCTGTTGGACCTATCTAGACGGAGAAGACCATGGTGGACCTATCTAGGTGGAGAAATCACTGGTGGATCTGTCTAGGTGGAGAAAACCCTGGAGGACCTATCTAGGCAGAGAAAACCCTGGTGGATCTATCTAGGTGGAGAAGACCCTGGTGGACGTATCTAGGTGGAGAAGACCCTGGTGAACCTATCTAGGCAGAGAAGACCCTGGTGGACCTATCTAGGTGGAGAAGACCCTGGTGGACTTATACACATTGTCAAAATTGTTGGCACCCCTCATTTAATGAAGGAAAAACCCACAATGGTCATTATCACAAACGTAATAATAAATAAAAAATCTATGAAAATGAAGAAACGAAAGTCAGACATTGCTGATTTTTTGCTTCCTCAATAATTTAAAAAATAAAATTCATGAAATTGTCCTGGACAAAAATGATGGCGCCCTCCTCCTCCTCCCCCTCCTCCTCCTCCTCCCCTCCTCCTCTTTTCCTCCCTCTCCCCCTCCTCCTCTTTTCCTCCTCCTCCTCCTCCTCCTCCTCCCCCTACTCCTCCTCCTTAACTTAATATTTTGTAGCACAACTTTTTGGGGCAATCACATACGATTCCTGTACCTGTCAATGAGACTTCGGTGCCTCTCGACAGGTATTTAGGCCGCTCCTCAAGAGCAAACTCCTCCTTGTCTCTGGTTTGTGAAGGTCGCCTTTTCCAGATGTTTCAGCTCTTTCCAAAGATGCTCACTAGGATTTAGGTCAGGACTCATTGAAGCCACTGCAGAATAGTCCAATGTTTTCCTCTTAGCCATTCTTGGGTGTTTTCAACTGTGTTTGGTCATTATCCTGTTGCAAGACCCATGACCTGCGATTGAGACCAAGCTTTCTGACACTGGGCAGCACATTTCTTTCTAGAATCCCTTGATAGTCTTGAGATTTCATTCTACCCTGCACAGATTCAAGACACCCCGTGCCAGAGTCAGCAAAGCAGCCCCAGAACATTACAGAGCCTCCTCCGTGTTTCACAGTAGGGACAGTGTTCTTTTCTTGATATGCTTCATTTTTCCATCTGTGAACATAGAGCTGATGTGCCTTGCCAAAACGTTCCAATCTTGTCTCATCTGTCCATAGGACATTCTCCCAGAAGCTTTGTGGCTTGTCAACATGTAGTTTGGCAGATTCCAGTCTGGCTTTTTAATGATTTTTGTCAACAATGGTGTCCTCCTTGGTCGTCTCCCGTGAAGTCCACTTTGGCTCAAACAACGACGGATGGTGCGATCTGACACTAATGTTCCTTGAGCTTTAATCTCTGTAGCCGATTTTCTGGGCTCTTTTGTTACCATTCGTATAATCCATCTCTTTGATGATTTGTCGTCAATTTTCCTCCTGCGACCACGTCCAGTGAGGTCGGCTACAGTCCCATGGATCTAAAATTTCTGGATAATATGTGCAACTGTAGTCACAGGAACGTCAAGGTGCTTGGAGATGGTCTGATAACCTTTCCCTTTAACATGCTTGTCTATAATTTTCTTTCTAATCTCCTGAGACAACTCTTTCCTTTGCTTCCTCTGGTCCATGTTGAGTGTGGTACACACCATGTCACCAAACAGCACAGTGAGTATCTGTAGCCCTATATACAGGCCTACTGACTGATTACAAGATTGTAGACACCTGTGATGCTAATTAGTGGACACAACTTGATTTAACATGTCACTTTTGTCACATTATTTTCAGGAGTACCATCAGTTCTGTCCAGGCCTGTTTCATGAGTGGAAGCAGAAAAGCGGCAATATCTGACTTTCATTTCTTCATTTTCATAGATTTTTTATTTATTATTACTTTTGTCAGATTCAAGTTATTTCTGTGACCATTGTTGAATTTTCTGTCATTCAACGAGGGGCGAGGGGGACAACGATTTTGACCATGTGTGTATCTACAGTAGGTGGAGAAGACCCCGGTGGACCTATCAAGGTTACAAAAGATTGATCTTCCTACAGAGTGGTCATCCAAAATGTCACCATGGCTCGAGATTGAACTGAAGACTGTTAAATAAGTGAACCCAAAATGTGAATGTTTTTTGTCTTGTGACCTGATCTTCATCAGGGTTAAAAGGCATCATCATTGTCCTGGATAATGGGAAAAATTGTTTTTGTTCCAATCTTTAGTCGTGGCCATGACCTTAGTTATAATAGTGACTGACCCCCTCCAAGGATGAGAAGCCCCCACACATTGTGAATGACCCCCTTCATGGATGAGAATCCCCCACACATTGTGAATGACCCCCTTCATGGATGAGAAGCCCCCACACATTGTGAGTGACCCCCTCCATGGATGAGAAGCCCCCACACATTGTGAATGACCCCCTTCATAGATGAGAAGCCCCCACACATTGTGAGTGACCCCCTCCATGGATGAGAAGCCCCCACACATTGTGAGTGACCCCCTCCATGGATGAGAAGCCCCCACAAATTGTGAATGACCCCCTTCATGGATGAGAAGCCCCCACACATTGTGAGTGACCTCCTCCATGGATGAGAAGCCCCCACACATTGTGAGTGACCCCCTCCATGGATGAGAAGCCCCAACACATTGTGAGTGACCTCCATGGATGAGAAGCCCCCACATACTGTGAGTGACATCCTCCATGGATGGGAAGCCCCCACACATTGTGAGTGAGCCCCTCCATGGATGAGAAGCCTCAACACATTGTGAGTGACCCCCTCCATGGATGAGAAGCCTCCACACATTGTGAGTGACCTCCTCCAAGGATGAGAAGCCCGCACACATTGTAAGTGACTGCATCCATGGATGAGAAGCCCGCACACATTGTGAGTGACCCCCTCCATGGATGAGAAGCCCCCACACATTCTGAGAGACCCCCTCCATGGATGAGAAGCCCCCACACATTGTGAATGACCCCCTTCATGGATGAGAAGCCCCCACACATTGTGAGTGACCCCCTCCATGGATGAGAAGCCCCCACACATTGTGAATGACCCCCTTCATGGATGAGAAGCCCCCACACATTGTGAGTGACCCCCTCCATGGATGAGAAGCCCCCACACATTATGAGTGACCCCCTCCATGGATGGGAAGCCCCCACACATTGTGAATGACCCCCTTCATGGATGAGAAGCCCCCACACATTGTGAGTGACCCCCTCCATGAATGAGAAGCCCCCACACATTGTGAATGACCCCCTCCATGGATGAGAAGCCCCCACACATTGTGAATGACCCCCTTCATGGATGAGAAGCCCCAACACATTGTGAATGACCCCCTTCATGGAAGAGAAGCCCCAACACATTGTGAGTGACCTCCATGGATGAGAAGCCCCCACATACTGTGAGTGACATCCTCCAGGGATGGGAAGCCCCCACACATTGTGAGTGACCTCCTCCATGGATGAGAAGCCCCCACACATTGTGAGTGACCTCCTCCATGGATGAGAAGCCCCCACACATTGTGAGTGATCCCTCCATGGATGAGAAGCCTTCACACATTGTGAGTGAGCCCCTCCATGGATGAGAAGCCTCCACACATTGTGAGTGACCTCCTCCATGGATGAGAAGCCCCCACACATTGTGAGTGACCCCTCCATGGATGAGAAGCCCCCACACATTGTAAGTGACCGCCTCCATGAATGAGAAGCCCGCACACATTGTGAGTGACCCCCTCCATGGATGAGAAGCCTCCACATATTGTGAGTAACCCACTCCATGGATGAGAAGCCTCCACATATTGAGAGTAACCCGCTCCATGGATGAGAAGCCTCCACACCTTGTGAGTGACCCCTTCCATGGATGAGAAGCTTCCACACATTGTGAGTGACCCCTTTATGAATGAGAAGCCCCCACATATTGTGAGTGATCCCTCCATGGATGAGAAGCCTCCACATATTGTGAGTAACTCCCTCCATGGATAAGAAGCCTCCACACATAGTGAGTGACCCCCTCCATGGATGAGAAGCCCCCACACATTGTGAGTGACCCCCTCCATGGATGAGAAGCCCGCACACATTGTAATTGACCGCCTCCATGGATGAGAAGCCCGCACACATTGTGAGTGACCCCCTCCATGGATGAGAAGCCCGCACACATTGTGAGTGACCCCCTCCATGGATGAGAAGCCTCCACATATTGTAAGTAACCTCCTCCATGGATGAGAAGCCTCCACATATTGAGAGTAACCCGATCCATGGATGAGAAGCCTTCACACCTTGTGAGTGACCCCTTCCATGGACGAGAAGCTTCCACACATTGTGAGTGACCCCTTTATGAATGAGAAGCCCCCACACATTATGAGTGACCCCCTCCATGGATGAGAAGCCCCCACACATTGTGAATGACACCCTTCATGGATGAGAAGCCCCCACACATTGTGCGTGACCCCCTCCATGGATGAGAAGCCCCCACACATTGTGAGGGACCCCCTCCATGGATGAGAAGCTGCCACACATTGTGAATGACCCCCTTCATGGATGAGAAGCCCCCACACATTGTGAGTGACCCCCTTTATGGATGAGAAGCACCCACACATTGTGAGTGACCCCCTCCATGGATGAGAAGCCCCCACACATTGAGTGACCCCCTCCATGGATGAGAAGCCCCCACACATTGTGAATGACCCCCTTCATGGATGAGAAGCCCCCACACATTGTGCGTGACCCCCTCCATGGATGAGAAGCCCCCACACATTGTGAATGACCCCCTTCATGGATAAGAAGCCCCAACACATTGTGAATGACCCCCTTCATGGATGAGAAGCCCCAACACATTGTGAGTGACCTCTATGAATGAGAAGCCCCCACATATTGTGAGTGACATCCTCCAGGGATGGGAAGCCCCCACACCTTGTGAGTGACTTCCTCCATGGATGAGAAGCCCGCACACATTGTGAGTGATCACCTCCATGGATGAGAAGCCTCCACACATTGTGAGTGAGCACCTCCATGGATGAGAAGCCTCCACACATTGTGAGTGACCTGCTCCATGGATGAGAAACCCGCACACATTGTAAGTGACCGCCTCCATGGATGAAAAGCCCGCACACATTGTGAGTGACCCCCTCCATGGATGAGAAGCCTCCACACATTGTGAGTGACCTCCTCCATGGATGAGAAGCCCGCACACATTGTAAGTGACCGCCTCCATGGATGAGAAGCCACCACATATTGTGAGTGACCCCCTCCATGGATCAGAAGCCTCCACATATTGTGAGTAACCCCCTCCATGGATGAGAAGCCTCCACATATTGAGAGTAACCCGCTCCATGGATGAGAAGCCTCCACACCTTGTGATTGACCCCTTCCATGGATGAGAAGCTTCCACACATTGTGAGTGACCCCTTTATGAATGAGAAGCCCCCACATATTGTGAGTGATCCCTCCATGAATGAGAAGCCCCCACACATTGTGTGTGACCCCCTCCATGGATAAGAAGCCTCCACACATTGTGAGTGACCCCCTACATGGATAAGAAACCCCCACACATTGTGAGTGACCCCCTACATGGATGAGAAGCCCCCATACATTGTGCGTAATCACCTCCATGGATGAGAAGCCTCCACACATTGTGAGTGACCCCCTCCATGGATGAGAAGCCCCCACACATTGTGAGTGATCACCTCCATGGATGAGAAGCCTCCACACATTGTGAGTGACCCCCTCCATGGACGAGAAACCCCCACACATTGAGAGTGACCCCCTCCATGGATGAGAAGCCCCCACACATTGTGAGTGGTCACCTCCATGGATGAGAAGCCTCCACACATTGTAAGTGACTCCCTCCATGGATGAGAAGCCCCCACACATTGTGAGTGACCCGCTCCATGGCTGAGAAACCCCCACACATTGTGTGTGACCCCCTCCATGGATGAGAATACCCCACACATTGTGAGTGACCCCCTCCATAGATGAGAAGCCCCCACACAGTATGAGTGAGCCCCTCCATGGATGAGACGCCCCCGCACATTGTAATTGACCCCCTCCAATGATGAGAAGCCCCCACACATTGTGACTGACCCCCTCCATGGATGAGAAACCCCCACACATTGTGAGTGACCCCCTCCATGGATGAGAAACCCCCACACATTGTGAGTGACCCCCTCCATGGATGAGAAGCCCCCACACATTGTGAGTGACCTCCTCCATGGATGAGAATCCCCCACACATTGTGAGTGATCACCTCCATTGATGAGAAGCCCCCACACATTGTGAGTGACCCCCTCCATGGGTGAGAAACCTCCACACATTGTGAGTGACCCCCTCCATGGATGAGAAGCCCCCACACATTGTGAGTGACCCCCTCCATGGATGAGAATCCCCCACACATTGTGAGTGATCACCTCCATGGATGAGAAGCCCCCACACATTGTGAGTGACCCCCTCCATGGATGAGAAGCCCCCACAATTGTGACTGACCCTCTTCCATGGATGAGAAGCCCCCACACATTATGAGTGACTCCTCCATGGATGAGAAGCCCCCACACATTGTGAGTGACCCCCTCCATGGATGAGAAACCCCCACACATTGTGAGTGACCCCCTCCATGGATGAGAAGCCCCCACACATTGTGAGTGACCCCCTCCATGGATGAGAAGCCCCCACACATTGTGAGTGACCCCCTCCATGGATGAGAAGCCCCCACACAGTATGAGTGAGCCCCTCCATGGATGAGACGCCCCCGCACATTGTAATTGACCCCCTCCAATGATGAGAAGCCCCCACACATTGTGAGTGACCCCCTCCATGGATGAGAAACCCCCACACATTGTGAGTGACCCCCTCCATGGATGAGAAGCCCCCACACATTGTGAGTGACCCCCTCCATGGATGAGAAACCCCCACACATTGTAACTGACCTCTCCATGGATGAGAAGCCCCCACACATTGTGAGTGACCCTCTCCATGGATGAGAAGCCCCCACACATTGTGACTGACCCCTCCATGGATGAGAAGCCCCCACACATTGTGACTGACCCCTCCATGGATGAGAAGCCCCCACACATTGTGACTGACCCCTCCATGGATGAGAAGCCCCCACACATTGTGACTGACCCCTCCATGGATGAGAAGCCCCTACACATTGTGAGTGACCCCTCCATGGATGAGAAGCCCCCACACATTGTGACTGACCCCTCCATGGATGAGAAGCCCCCACACATTGTGACTGACCCCTCCATGGATGAGAAGCCCCTACACATTGTGAGTGACCCCTCCATGGATGAGAAGCCCCTACACATTGTGACTGACCCCTCCATGGATGAGAAGCCCTCTCAACACTTACTTTTCAAAAAACAAATTAACAAAATTGACACATGTGACCGGAAATCCAACACACGAAATGTAGCATTTTATAAATATTGACAATTTTTATTACCTAGTTGCAAAGGTGGAAAAAAGCCCCTGCTCCGTCTACTTTATCCTTCCTCCCCCAATTATACATTTTGTCACTAGGTCATGTATATCAGACAATGTTGTTAGATTTTTTGCAAAATTAAAAAAAAAATATAGCAAAATTGTATTTTGGAGGCTTGGATGATTCTGGAGCGGCGGATCCGGCAGCGGACACATTGTATTCCTCCGGAACGTCAGGATTTTACGAGTCCTGGATAATACCAGCCTTTATGTGCGGCTGCAGCAGATTGGGGCGCTGGACTCCGCGGCGCAGGCAGCGACACCCCGTATAAATGTGGGATCAGGCGCAGTCATGGTCTTCATTACTTCCAGGTCTTCTCTGCACAGCGCAGCCGGGGCTTTCACATTGTAGTTTCTTTCCCTGTTTTTATAGATCGGCCATAAAATGCGTCCACGCAGCAGGAACGCGGCTCTTGGCAATCATTTACACAAGTGCATTTGGTTTGAACGGCGGCCAACGCTCGTCAGGACCAAAGCTTTTAAGTTGACAATAACTATGAGCGCAGAGCGCCGCGGGCCGGGGCGCAGAACATCACGCATTGTTAATGGCTGGGGATCACTTTACTCTTTGTATCCAGTTTGGGCTCGGACCGGGCGAGCGGCGGGGTCTGCACCAGCTCAGAAACACAACAGTGGCGCGTCCCCTACAGCGGATAGATACTGCCCCCACCCAAATAATAATATATGTACAACCAATATAACCCGGGCATCTCCTGTATATAATTATATATGTACAGCCGGTATAACCTGGGCATCTCCTGTATATAATTATATATGTACAGCCGGTATAACCTGGGCATCTCCTGTATATAATTATATATGTACAGCTGGTATAACCTGGGCATCTCCTGTATATAATTATATATGTACAGCCGGTATAACCTGGGCATCTCCTGTATATAATTATATATGTACAGCTGGTATAACCTGGGCATCTCCTGTATATAATTATATATATGTACAGCCAGTATAACCTGGGCATCTCCTGTATATAATTATATATGTACAGCCGGTATAACCTGGGCATCTCCTGTATATAATTATATATGTACAGCTGGTATAACCTGGGCATCTCCTGTATATAATTATATATGTACAGCTGGTATAACCTGGACATCTCCTGTATATAATTATATATGTACAGCTAGTATAACCTGGGCATCTCCTGTTTATAATTATATATGTACAGCTGGTATAACCTGGGCATCTCCTGTATATAATTATATATGTACAGCCGGTATAACCTGGGCATCTCCTGTTTATAATTATATATGTACAGCTGGTATAACCTGGGCATCTCCTGTATATAATTATATATGTACAGCTAGTATAACCTGGGCATCTCCTGTATATAATTATATATATGTACAGCCAGTATAACCTGGGCATCTCCTGTATATAATTATATATGTACAGCTGGTATAACCTGGGCATCTCCTGTATATAATTATATATGTACAGCTGGTATAACCTGGGCATCTCCTGTATATAATTATATATGTACAGCTAGTATAACCTGGGCATCTCCTGTTTATAATTATATATGTACAGTTGGTATAACCTGGGCATCTCCTGTATATAATTATATATATGTACAGCCAGTATAACCTGGGCATCTCCTGTATATAATTATATATGTACAGCCGGTATAACCTGGGCATCTCCTGTATATAATTATATATGTACAGCTGGTATAACCTGGGCATCTCCTGTATATAATTATATATGTACAGCTGGTATAACCTGGACATCTCCTGTATATAATTATATATGTACAGCTAGTATAACCTGGGCATCTCCTGTTTATAATTATATATGTACAGCTGGTATAACCTGGGCATCTCCTGTATATAATTATATATGTACAGCCGGTATAACCTGGGCATCTCCTGTTTATAATTATATATGTACAGCCGGTATAACCTGGGCATCTCCTGTATATAATTATATATGTACAGCTAGTATAACCTGGGCATCTCCTGTATATAATTATATATATGTACAGCCAGTATAACCTGGGCATCTCCTGTATATAATTATATATGTACAGCTGGTATAACCTGGGCATCTCCTGTATATAATTATATATGTACAGCTGGTATAACCTGGGCATCTCCTGTATATAATTATATATGTACAGCTAGTATAACCTGGGCATCTCCTGTTTATAATTATATATGTACAGTTGGTATAACCTGGGCATCTCCTGTATATAATTATATATGTACAGCTGGTATAACCTGGGCATCTCCTGTATATAATTATATATGTACAGCTGGTATAACCTGGGCATCTCCTGTATATAATTATATATGTACAGCTGGTATAACCTGGGCATCTCCTGTATATAATTATATATGTACAGCTAATATAACCTGGGCATCTCCTGTATATAATTATATATGTACAGCTGGTATAACCTGGGCATCTCCTGTATATAATTATATATGTACAGCTAGTATAACCTGGGCATCTCCTGTATATAATTATATACGTACAGCTGGTATAACCTGGGCATCTCCTGTATATAATTATATATGTACAGCTAGTATAACCTGGGCATCTCCTGTTTATAATTATATATGTACAGTTGGTATAACCTGGGCATCTCCTGTATATAATTATATATGTACAGCTGGTATAACCTGGGCATCTCCTGTATATAATTATATATGTACAGCTGGTATAACCTGGGCATCTCCTGTATATAATTATATATGTACAGCTGGTATAACCTGGGCATCTCCTGTATATAATTATATATGTACGGCCGGTATAACCTGGGCATCTCCTGTATATAATTATATATGTACAGCTGGTATAACCTGGGCATCTCCTGTATATAATTATATATGTACAGCTGGTATAACCTGGGCATCTCCTGTATATAATTATATATGTACAGCTGGTATAACCTGGGCATCTCCTGTATATAATTATATATGTACAGCTGGTATAACCTGGGCATCTCCTGTATATAATTATATATGTACAGCTGGTATAACCTGGGCATCTCCTGTATATAATTATATATGTACGGCCGGTATAACCTGGGCATCTCCTGTATATAATTATATATGTACAGCCAGTATAACCTGGGCATCTCCTGTATATAATTATATATGTACAGCTGGTATAACCTGGGCATCTCCTGTATATAATTATATATGTACAGCTAGTATAACCTGGGCATCTCCTGTTTATAATTATATATGTACAGTTGGTATAACCTGGGCATCTCCTGTATATAATTATATATGTACAGCTGGTATAACCTGGGCATCTCCTGTATATAATTATATATGTACAGCTGGTATAACCTGGGCATCTCCTGTATATAATTATATATGTACAGCTGGTATAACCTGGGCATCTCCTGTATATAATTATATATGTACGGCCGGTATAACCTGGGCATCTCCTGTATATAATTATATATGTACAGCCGGTATAACCTGGGCATCTCCTGTATATAATTATATATGTACAGCCGGTATAACCTGGGCATCTCCTGTATATAATTATATATGTACAGCCGGTATAACCCGGGCATCTCCTGTATATAATTATATATGTAAAGCCGGAATAACCCGGGCATCTCCTGTATATAATTATATATGTACAGCCGGTATAACCTGGGCATCTCCTGTATATAGTTATATATGTACAGCTGGTATAACCTGGGCATCTCCTGTATTTAATTATATATGTACAGCCGGTATAACCTGGGCATCTCCTGTATATAATTATATATGTACAGCCGGTATAACCTGGGCATCTCCTGTATATAATTATATATGTACAGCTGGTATAACCTGGGCATCTCCTGTATATAATTATATATGTACAGCTGGTATAACCTGGGCATCTCCTGTATATAATTATATATGTACGGCCGGTATAACCTGGGCATCTCCTGTATATAATTATATATGTACAGCCGGTATAACCTGGGCATCTCCTGTATATAATTATATATGTACAGCCGGTATAACCCGGGCATCTCCTGTATATAATTATATATGTAAAGCCGGAATAACCCGGGCATCTCCTGTATATAATTATATATGTACAGCCAGTATAACCTGGGCATCTCCTGTATATAATTATATATGTACAGCCGGTATAACCTGGGCATCTCCTGTATATAATTATATATGTACAGCCGGTATAACCCGGGCATCTCCTGTATATAATTATATATGTAAAGCCGGAATAACCCGGGCATCTCCTGTATATAATTATATATGTACAGCCGCTATAACCTGGGCATCTCCTGTATATAATTATATATGTACAGCTGGTATAACCTGGGCATCTCCTGTATATAATTATATATGTACAGCCGGTATAACCTGGGCATCTCCTGTATATAATTATATATGTAAAGCCGGTATAACCTGGACATCTCCTGTATATAATTATATATGTACAGCCGGTATAACCTGGGCATCTCCTGTATATAATTATATATGTACAGCTGGTATAACCTGGGGATCTCCTATATATAATTATATATGTACAGCCGGTATAACCCGGGCATCTCCTGTATATAGTTATATATGTACAGCTGGTGTAACCTGGGCATCTCCTGAATATAATTAGATATGTACAGCCGGTATAACCTGGGCATCTCCTGTATATAATTATATATGTACAACCAATATAACCCGGACATCTCCTGTATATAATTATATATGTACAGCCAGTATAACCTGGGCATCTCCTGTATATAATTATATATGTACAGCCGGTATAACCTGGGCATCGCCTGTATATAATTATATATGTACAGCCGGTATAACCCGGGCATCTCCTGTATATAATTATATATGTAAAGCCGGAATAACCCGGGCATCTCCTGTATATAATTATATATGTACAGCCGCTATAACCTGGGCATCTCCTGTATATAATTATATATGTACAGCTGGTATAACCTGGGCATCTCCTGTATATAATTATATATGTACAGCTGGTATAACCTGGGCATCTCCTGTATATAATTATATATGTACAGCCGCTATAACCTGGGCATCTCCTGTATATAATTATATATGTACAGCCGGTATAACCCGGGCATCTCCTGTATATAATTATATATGTACAGCTGGTATAACCTGGGCATCTCCTGTATATAATTATATATGTACAGCCGCTATAACCTGGGCATCTCCTGTATATAATTATATATGTACAGCTGGTATAACCTGGGCATCTCCTGTATATAATTATATATGTACAGCTGGTATAACCTGGGCATCTCCTGTATATAATTATATATGTACAGCCGCTATAACCTGGGCATCTCCTGTATATAATTATATATGTACAGCCGGTATAACCCGGGCATCTCCTGTATATAATTATATATGTACAGCTGGTATAACCTGGGCATCTCCTGTATATAATTATATATGTACAGCCAGTATAACCTGGGCATCTCCTGTATATAATTATATATGTACAGCCGGTATAACCTGGGCATCTCCTGTATATAATTATATATGTACAGCCAGTATAACCTGGGCATCTCCTGTATATAATTATATATGTACAACCGGTATAACCAGGACACCTCCTGTATATAATTATATATGTACCGCTGGTATAACCTGGGCATCTCCTGTTTATAATTATATATGTACAGTTGGTATAACCTGGGCATCTCCTGTATATAATTATATATGTACAGCTGGTATAACCTGGGCATCTCCTGTATATAATTATATATGTACAGCTGGTATAACCTGGGCATCTCCTGTATATAATTATATATGTACGGCCGGTATAACCTGGGCATCTCCTGTATATAATTATATATGTACAGCCAGTATAACCTGGGCATCTCCTGTATATAATTATATATGTACAGCTGGTATAACCTGGGCATCTCCTGTATATAATTATATATGTACAGCTAGTATAACCTGGGCATCTCCTGTTTATAATTATATATGTACAGTTGGTATAACCTGGGCATCTCCTGTATATAATTATATATGTACAGCTGGTATAACCTGGGCATCTCCTGTATATAATTATATATGTACAGCTGGTATAACCTGGGCATCTCCTGTATATAATTATATATGTACAGCTGGTATAACCTGGGCATCTCCTGTATATAATTATATATGTACGGCCGGTATAACCTGGGCATCTCCTGTATATAATTATATATGTACAGCCGGTATAACCTGGGCATCTCCTGTATATAATTATATATGTACAGCCGGTATAACCTGGGCATCTCCTGTATATAATTATATATGTACAGCCGGTATAACCCGGGCATCTCCTGTATATAATTATATATGTAAAGCCGGAATAACCCGGGCATCTCCTGTATATAATTATATATGTACAGCCGGTATAACCTGGGCATCTCCTGTATATAGTTATATATGTACAGCTGGTATAACCTGGGCATCTCCTGTATTTAATTATATATGTACAGCCGGTATAACCTGGGCATCTCCTGTATATAATTATATATGTACAGCTGGTATAACCTGGGCATCTCCTGTATATAATTATATATGTACAGCCGGTATAACCTGGGCATCTCCTGTATATAGTTATATATGTACAGCTGGTATAACCTGGGCATCTCCTGTATTTAATTATATATGTACAGCCGGTATAACCTGGGCATCTCCTGTATATAATTATATATGTACAGCTGGTATAACCTGGGCATCTCCTGTATATAATTATATATGTACAGCTGGTATAACCTGGGCATCTCCTGTATATAATTATATATGTACGGCCGGTATAACCTGGGCATCTCCTGTATATAATTATATATGTACAGCCGGTATAACCTGGGCATCTCCTGTATATAATTATATATGTACAGCCGGTATAACCCGGGCATCTCCTGTATATAATTATATATGTAAAGCCGGAATAACCCGGGCATCTCCTGTATATAATTATATATGTACAGCCAGTATAACCTGGGCATCTCCTGTATATAATTATATATGTACAGCCGGTATAACCTGGGCATCTCCTGTATATAATTATATATATACAGCCGGTATAACCCGGGCATCTCCTGTATATAATTATATATGTAAAGCCGGAATAACCCGGGCATCTCCTGTATATAATTATATATGTACAGCCGCTATAACCTGGGCATCTCCTGTATATAATTATATATGTACAGCTGGTATAACCTGGGCATCTCCTGTATATAATTATATATGTACAGCCGGTATAACCTGGGCATCTCCTGTATATAATTATATATGTAAAGCCGGTATAACCTGGACATCTCCTGTATATAATTATATATGTACAGCCGGTATAACCTGGGCATCTCCTGTATATAATTATATATGTACAGCTGGTATAACCTGGGGATCTCCTATATATAATTATATATGTACAGCCGGTATAACCCGGGCATCTCCTGTATATAGTTATATATGTACAGCTGGTGTAACCTGGGCATCTCCTGAATATAATTAGATATGTACAGCCGGTATAACCTGGGCATCTCCTGTATATAATTATATATGTACAACCAATATAACCCGGACATCTCCTGTATATAATTATATATGTACAGCCAGTATAACCTGGGCATCTCCTGTATATAATTATATATGTACAGCCGGTATAACCTGGGCATCGCCTGTATATAATTATATATGTACAGCCGGTATAACCCGGGCATCTCCTGTATATAATTATATATGTAAAGCCGGAATAACCCGGGCATCTCCTGTATATAATTATATATGTACAGCCGCTATAACCTGGGCATCTCCTGTATATAATTATATATGTACAGCTGGTATAACCTGGACATCTCCTGTATATAATTATATATGTACAGCCGGTATAACCTGGGCATCTCCTATATATAATTATATATGTACAGCTGGTATAACCTGGGCATCTCCTGTATATAATTATATATGTACAGCTGGTATAACCTGGGCATCTCCTGTATATAATTATATATGTACAGCCGCTATAACCTGGGCATCTCCTGTATATAATTATATATGTACAGCCGGTATAACCCGGGCATCTCCTGTATATAATTATATATGTACAGCTGGTATAACCTGGGCATCTCCTGTATATAATTATATATGTACAGCCGGTATAACCTGGGCATCTCCTATATATAATTATATATGTACAGCTGGTATAACCTGGGCATCTCCTGTATATAATTATATATGTACAGCTGGTATAACCTGGGCATCTCCTGTATATAATTATATATGTACAGCCGCTATAACCTGGGCATCTCCTGTATATAATTATATATGTACAGCCGGTATAACCCGGGCATCTCCTGTATATAATTATATATGTACAGCTGGTATAACCTGGGCATCTCCTGTATATAATTATATATGTACAGCCGCTATAACCTGGGCATCTCCTGTATATAATTATATATGTACAGCTGGTATAACCTGGGCATCTCCTGTATATAATTATATATGTACAGCTGGTATAACCTGGGCATCTCCTGTATATAATTATATATGTACAGCCGCTATAACCTGGGCATCTCCTGTATATAATTATATATGTACAGCCGGTATAACCCGGGCATCTCCTGTATATAATTATATATGTACAGCTGGTATAACCTGGGCATCTCCTGTATATAATTATATATGTACAGCCAGTATAACCTGGGCATCTCCTGTATATAATTATATATGTACAGCCGGTATAACCTGGGCATCTCCTGTATATAATTATATATGTACAGCCAGTATAACCTGGGCATCTCCTGTATATAATTATATATGTACAACCGGTATAACCTGGACACCTCCTGTATATAATTATATATGTACAGCTGGTATAACCTGGGCATCTCCTGTATATAATTATATATGTACAGCCGGTATAACCTGGGCATCTCCTGTATATAATTATATATGTACAGCCGGTATAACCTGGGCATCTCCTATATATAATTATATATGTACAGCTGGTATAACCTGGGCATCTCCTGTATATAATTATATATGTACAGCTGGTATAACCTGGGCATCTCCTGTATATAATTATATATGTACAGCCGGTATAACCTGGGCATCTCCTATATATAATTATATATGTACAGCTGGTATAACCTGGGCATCTCCTGTATATAATTATATATGTACAGCTGGTATAACCTGGGCATCTCCTGTATATAATAATATATGTACAGCCGCTATAACCTGGGCATCTCCTGTATATAATTATATATGTACAGCCGGTATAACCCGGGCATCTCCTGTATATAATTATATATGTACAGCTGGTATAACCTGGGCATCTCCTGTATATAATTATATATGTACAGCCGCTATAACCTGGGCATCTCCTGTATATAATTATATATGTACAGCTGGTATAACCTGGGCATCTCCTGTATATAATTATATATGTACAGCTGGTATAACCTGGGCATCTCCTGTATATAATTATATATGTACAGCCGCTATAACCTGGGCATCTCCTGTATATAATTATATATGTACAGCCGGTATAACCCGGGCATCTCCTGTATATAATTATATATGTACAGCTGGTATAACCTGGGCATCTCCTGTATATAATTATATATGTACAGCCAGTATAACCTGGGCATCTCCTGTATATAATTATATATGTACAGCCGGTATAACCTGGGCATCTCCTGTATATAATTATATATGTACAGCCAGTATAACCTGGGCATCTCCTGTATATAATTATATATGTACAACCGGTATAACCTGGACACCTCCTGTATATAATTATATATGTACAGCTGGTATAACCTGGGCATCTCCTGTATATAATTATATATGTACAGCCGGTATAACCTGGGCATCTCCTGTATATAATTATATATGTACAGCCGGTATAACCCGGGCATCTCCTGTATATAATTATATATGTACAGCTGGTATAACATGGGCATCTCCTGTATATAATTATATATGTACAGCCGGTATAACCTGGGTATCTCCTGTATACAATTATATATGTACAGACGGTATAACCTGGTTATCTCCTGTATACAATTATATATGTACAGACGGTATAACCTGGGCATCTCATGCATATAATTATATATGTACAGCTGGTATAACCTGGGCATCTCCTGTATACAATTATATATGTACAGCCGGTATAACCTGGGCATCTCCTGTATACAATTATATATGTACAGCTGGTATAACATGGGCATCTCCTGTATAAAATTATATATGTACAGCCGGTATAACCCGGACATCTCCTGTATATAATTATATATGTAAAGCCGGTATAACCTGGGCATCTCCTGTATACAATTATATATGTACAGCTGGTATAACATGGGCATCTCCTGTATATAATTATATATGTACAGCCGGTATAACCTGGGTATCTCCTGTATATAATTATATATGTACAGCTGGTATAACCTGGGCATCTCCTGTATATAATTATATATGTACAGCCGGTATAACCTGGACATCTCCTGTATATAATTATATATGTACATCCGGTATAACCTGGGCATCTCCTGTATATAATTATATATGTACAGCTGGTATAACCTGGGCATCTCCTGTATACAATTATATATGTACAGACGGTATAACCTGGGCATCTCATGCATATAATTATATATATACAGCTGGTATAACCTGGGCATCTCCTGTATATAATTATATATGTACAGCTGGTATAACCTGGGCATCTCCTGTATATAATTATATATGTACAGCCGGTATAACCTGGGCATCTCCTGTATACAATTATATATGTACAGCTGGTATAACCTGGGCATCTCCTGTATATAATTATATATGTACAGCCGGTATAACCCGGGCATCTCCTGTATATAATTATATATGTACAGCCATTATAACCTGGGCATCTCCTGTATACAATTATATATGTACAGCTGGTATAACATGGGCATCTCCTGTATATAATTATATATGTACAGCCGGTATAACCTGGCATCTCCTGTATATAATTATATATGTACAGCCGGTTATAACCTGGGCATCTCCTGTATACAATTATATATGTACAGCTGGTATAACCTGGGCATCTCCTGTATATAATTATATATGTACAGCCGGTATAACCGGGCATCTCCTGTATATAATTATATATGTACAGCCGGTATAACCTGGGCATCTCCTGTATACAATTATATATGTACAGCTGGTATAACCTGGGCATCTCCTGTATATAATTATATATGTACAGCCGGTATAACCCGGGCATCTCCTGTATATAATTATATATGTACAGCCGGTATAACCTGGGCATCTCCTGTATACAATTATATATGTACAGCTGGTATAACCTGGGCATCTCCTGTATATAATTATAATGTACAGCCGGTATAACCCGGGCATCTCCTGTATATAATTATATATGTACAGCCATTATAACCTGGGCATCTCCTGTATACAATTATATATGTACAGCTGGTATAACATGGGCATCTCCCATCTCCTGTATATAATTATATATGTACAGCCGGTATAACCTGGCATCTCCTGTATATAATTATATATGTACAGCCGGTATAACCTGGGCATCTCCTGTATACAATTATATATGTACAGCTGGTATAACATGGGCATCTCCTGTATATAATTATATATGTACAGCCGGTATAACCCCGGACATCTCCTGTTATTATAATTAATTTATAATAACAGGGCTGTATTTTGCCTTCGCGCTGCCCTAGGCACTATAAGTGGTCGCGCCCCCTTAGTGACAACGTAACACTGAGTTTTCGCACACGACATCTGTTTAAGGCAGATCTACTCTGTAAAATACTTGAAAAAGTATCAATGAGAAACGAAGGGCACTAACCCCCCCCCAATGGGGATCACCACAGGCAGATCAAAACATAGCATGAGTATAAAATATTCCCACCACACCATCCCCACTTATATACTCTGACTGTCACACTGCCCCTAATAAACTACACACTGCCCTCCCTTATAAATTATACCCACCACACCTTCCTCAATTATGATCTGTACATTGACCTCACATCATGCTGCCCCTCCTCACAATGTCCCATGCATGCTGCCCCCTCCTCACAATGTCCCATGCATACTGCCCCCTCCTCACAATGTCCATGCATGCTGCCCCCCTCCTCACAATGTCCCATGCATACTGCCCCCTCTCTCAGCAATGTCCCATGCATGCTGCCCCCTCCTCACAATTTCCCATGCATGCTGCCCCCCTCCTCACAATGTCCCATGCATGCTGCTCCCTCCTCACAATGTCCCATGCATGCTTCCCCCCTCCTCACAATGTCCCATGCATGCTGCCCCCTCCTCACAATTTCCCATGCATGCTGCCCCCTCCTCACAATGTCCCATGCATGCTGCTCCCTCCTCACAATGTCCCATGCATGCTGTCCCCCTCCTCACAATGTCCCATGCATGCTGCCCCCTCCTCACAATGTCCCATGCATGCTGCCCCCTCCTCACAATGTCCCATGCATGCTGCTCCCCTCCTCACAATGTCCCATGCATGCTTCCCCCTCCTCACAATGTCCCATGCATGCTGCCCCCTCCTCACAATGTCCCATGCATGCTGCCCCCTTCCTCACAATTTCCCATGCATGCTGCCTCCCCTCCTCACAATGTCCCATGCATGCTGCCCCTCCTCACAATGTCCCATGCATGCTTCCCCCTCCTCACAATGTCCCATGCATGCTGCCGCCCTCCTCACAATGTCCCATGCATGCTGCCCCCTCCTCACAATTTCCCATGCATGCTGCCCCCTCCTCACAATGTCCCATGCATGCTGCTCCCTCCTCACAATGTCCCATGCATGCTTCCCCCTCCTCACAATGTCCCATGCATGCTGCCCCCTCCTCACAATTTCCCATTCATGCTTCCCCCTCCTCACAGTGTCCCATGCATGCTGCTCCCTCCTCACAATTTCCCATTCATGCTGCCCCCTCCTCACAATTTCCCATGCATGCTGCCCCCTCCTCACAATGTCCCATGCATGCTGCTCCCCTCCTCACAATGTCCCATGCATGCTTCCCCCCCTCCTCACAATGTCCCATGCATGCTGCCCCCTCCTCACAATTTCCCATTCAGTGCTTCCCCCCTCCTCACAGTGTCCCATGCATGCTGCTCCCTCCTCACAATTTCCCATGCATGCTTCCCCCTCCTCACAATGTCCCATGCATGCTTTCCCCTCCTCACAGTGTCTCATGCATGCTGCCCTCCCTCCTCACAATGTCCCATGGCATTACTTGCTCCTCCTCACCATGTCCCATGCATGCTGCCTCCTCCTCACAATTTCCCATGCATGCTGCCTCCTCCTCACAGTGTCCCATGCATGCTGCCCCCCTCCTCACAATGTCCCATGCATGCTGCCCCTCTCCATGAGCTCAAAATGCTGCCTTCCTCTTTTCCATAATGACACCTCCATTCTGCCCCATTCATCATACTAAGACCACCACACTAACGTTTATGCTGAGACACCCCCCCCACACACACACTACCCCCACTCTTGATATTGACTCCCTACATTGCTCCACTCCATACTGAGCCCACCACATGCTGCCCCTTCTCCATAATGAGCTCCCAATGCTGCCCCCCTCTCATTCTGAGTCCTTACACTCCCCCGCCTTCAGCAGCAGCCGCTCCCCCAGCATCAGCCTCTCTTCCCCAGCCCCCCCAGCAATCAACCTCTCCCCCCCAGCGTCCCCCAGCATCAGCCTCTCTCTCCCCCAGCCTCCCACCGTTTCAGCCTCTCTCCCCCAGCTTTCCCCAGCATCAGCCTCTCTCCCCGAGCTTCCCCCCAGCATCAGCCTCTCTCCCCCAGCTTCCCCCAGCATCAGCCTCTCTCCCCCAGCTTCCCCCAGCATCAGCCTCTCTGCCCCCAGCATCAGCCTCTCTTCTCCCAGCCTCCCCCCAGCATCAGCTCCTCTCTCCTCCCAGCCCTCCCCCCTCCCAGCCTCCCCCAGCATCAGCCTCCCCCCTACCAGCCTCTCCCACCATCAGCCTCCCCCAGCATCAGCCTCTCTCCTCCCAGCCTCCCCCAGCATCAGCCTCTCTTCTCCAACCTCCCCCAGCATCAGCCTCTCTCCTCCCAGCCTCCCTCAGCATCAGCTTCCCCCTCCAGCCTCCCCAGCATCAGCCTCCCCAGCATCAGCCTCTCTCCTCCCAGCCTCCCAGCATCAGCCTCCCTCCTCCCAGCCTCCCCCAGCATCAGCCTCCCTCCTCCCAGCCTCCCCCAGCATCAGCCTCTCTCCTCCCAGCCTCCCCCAGCATCAGCCTCCCTCAGCATCAGCCTCTCTCCTCCGAGCCTCCTGCAGCATCAGCCTCTCCCAGCATCAGCCTCCCTCAGCATCAGCCTCTTTCCTCCCAGCCTCCCCCAGCATCAGCCTCTCTCCTCCCAGCCTCTTCCAGCATCAGCCTCTCTTCTCCCAGCCTCCCCCAGCATCAGCCTCCCTCAGCATCAGCCTCCCTCCTCCCAGCCTCCCCCAGCATCAGCCACTCTCCTCCCAGCATCCCCCAGCATCAGCTTCCCTCCTCCCAGCCTCCGCCGCTCTCCTCCCAGCCTCCCCCAGCATCAGCTTCCCCCAGCATCAGCCTCTCTCCTCCCAGCCTCCCCCAGCATCAGCCTCAGCCTCCCTCCTCCCAGCCTCCCCCAGCGTCAGCCTCCCCCAGCAACAGCCTCCCCCCTCCTAGCCTCACCAAGCATCAGGCCTCCCCCTCCCAGCCTCCCCCAGCATCAGCCTCTCTCTCCCAGCTTCCCCCAGCATCAGCCTCTCTGCCCCCAGCATCAGCCTCTCTTCTCCCAGCCTCCCCCAGCATCAGCCTCTCTCCTCCAAGCCTCCACCCTCCCAGCCTCCCCCAGCATCAGCCTCCCCCCTCCCAGCCTCTCCCAGCATCAGCCTTCCCCCTCCCAGCCTCTCTCAGCATCAGCCTCCCCCAGCATCAGCCTCTCTCCTCCCAGCCTCCCCCAGCATCAGCCTCCCCCAGCATCAGCCTCTCTTCTCCCAGCCTCCCCCAGCATCAGCCTCTCTCCTCCCAGCCTCCCTCAGCATCAGCTTCCCCCTCCCAGCCTGCCCCAGCATCAGCCTCCCCCAGCATCAGCCTCTCTCCTCCCAGCTTCCCCCAGCATCAGCCTCCCCCCTCCCAGCCTCCCCCAGCTTCAGCCTCCCCTCTCCTAGCCTCCCCCAGCATCAGCCTCTCTCCTCCCAGCCTGCCCCAGCATCAGCCTCCCTCAGCATCAGCCTCTCTCCTCCGAGCCTCCCGCAGCATCAGCCTCTCCCAGCATCAGCCTCCCTCAGCATCAGCCTCTTTCCTCCCAGCCTCCCCCAGCATCAGCCTCTCTCCTCCCAGCCTCTCCCAGCATCAGCTTCTCTCCTCCCAGCCTCCCCCAGCATCAGCCTCCCTCAGCATCAGCCTCCCTCCTCCCAGCCTCCCCCAGCATCAGCCGCTCTCCTCCCAGCCTCCCCCAGCATCAGCCTCTCTCCTCCCAGCCTCCCCCAGCATCACCTCCCCCAGCATCAGCCTCTCTCCTCCCAGCCTCCCCCAGCATCAGCCTCCCCCCTCCCAGCCTCTCCCAGCATCAGCCTCCCCCAGCATCAGCCTCTCTCCTCCCAGCCTCCCCCAGCATCAGCCTCTCTTCTCCCAGCCTCCCCCAGCATCAGCCTCCCTCAGCATCAGCCTCCCTCCTCCCAGCCTCCCTCAGCATCAGCCGCTCTCCTTCCAGCCTCCCCCAGCATCAGCCTCCCTCCTCCCAGCCTCCCCCAGCATCAGCCTCCCCCCTCCTAGCCTCCCCCCAGCATCAGCCTCTCTCCTCCCAGCCTCCCCCAGCATCAGCCTCCCTCAGCATCAGCCTCTCTCCCCCGAGCCTCCCGCAGCATCAGCCTCTCCCAGCATCAGCCTCCCTCAGCATCAGCCTCTTTCCTCCCAGTCTCCCCCAGCATCAGCCTCTCTTCTCCCAGCCTCTCCCAGCATCAGCCTCTCTTCTCCCAGCCTCCCCCAGCATCAGCCTCCCTCAGCATCAGCCTCCCTCCTCCCAGCCTCCCCCAGCATCAGCCTCCCCCCTCCTAGCCTCCCCCCAGCATCAGCCTCTCTCCTCCCAGCCTCCCCCAGCATCAGCCTCCCTCAGCATCAGCCTCTCTCCCCCGAGCCTCCTGCAGCATCAGCCTCTCCCAGCATCAGCCTCCCTCAGCATCAGCCTCTTTCCTCCCAGTCTCCCCCAGCATCAGCCTCTCTCCTCCCAGCCTCTCCCAGCATCAGCCTCTCTTCTCCCAGCCTCCCCCAGAATCAGCCTCCCTCAGCATCAGCCTCCCTCCTCCCAGCCTCCCCCAGCATCAGCCGCTCTCCTCCCAGCCTCCCCCAGCATCAGCCTCCCTCCTCCCAGCCTCCCTCAGCATCAGCCGCTCTCCTCCCAGCCTCCCCCAGCATCAGCTTCCCCCAGCATCAGCCTCTCTCCTCCCAGCCTCCCCCAGCATCAGCCTCAGCCTCCCTCCTCCCAGCCTCCCCCAGCGACAGCCTCCCCCAGCATCAGCCTCCCCCCTCCTAGCCTCACCCAGCATCAGCCTCCCCCTCCCAGCATCCCCCAGCATCAGCCTCTCTCCCCCAGCTTCCCTCAGCATCAGCCTCTCTGCCCACAGCATCAGCCTCTCTTCTCCCAGCCTCCCCCAGCATCAGCCTCTCTCCTCCCAGCCTCCCCCCTCCCAGCCTCCCCCAGCATCAGCCTCCCCCCTCCCAGCCTCTCCCAGCATCAGCCTCCCCCAGCATCAGCCTCTCTCTTCCCAGCCTCCCCCAGCATCAGCATCCCACAGCATCAGCCTCTCTTCTCCCAGCCTCCCCCAGCATCAGCCTCTTTCCTCCCAGCCTCCCTCAGCATCAGCTTCCCCCTCCCAGCCTCCCCTAGCATCAGCCTCCCCCAGCATCAGCCTCTCTCCTCCCAGCCTCCCCCAGCATCAGCCTCCCTCAGCATCAGCCTCCCTCCTCCCAGCCTCCCCCCTCCCAGCCTCCCCCAGCATCAGCCTCTCTTCTCCCAGCCTCCCCCAGCATCAGCCTCCCTCAGCATCAGCCTCTCTTCTCCGAGCCTCTCGCAGCATCAGCCTCTCCCAGCATCAGCCTCCCTCAGCATCAGCGTCTTTCCTCCCAGCCTCCCCCAGCATCAGCCTCTCTCCTCCCAGCCTCTCCCAGCATCAGCCTCTCTCCTCCCAGCCTCCCCCAGCATCAGCCTCCCTCAGCATCAGCCTCCCTCCTCCCAGCCTCCCTAAGCATCAGCCGCTCTCCTCCCAGCCTCCCCCAGCATCAGCCTCTTTCCTCCCAGCCTCCCCCAGCATCAGCCTCTCTCCTCCCAGCCTCCCCCAGCATCAGCCTCTCCCAGCATCAGCCTCTCTCCTCCCAGCCTCCCCCAGCATCAGCCTCCCTCAGCATCAGCCTCCCTCCTCCCAGCCTCCCCAGCATCAGCCTCTCTCCTCCCAGACTCCCCCAGCATCAGCCTCTTTCCTCCCAGCCTCCCCCAGCATCAGCCTCCCTTCTCCCAGCCTCCCCCAGCATCAGCCTCCCTCCTCCCAGCCTCCCCCAGCATCAGCCTCCCTCCTCCCAGCCTCCCCCAGCATCAGCCTCCCCCAGCATCAGCCTCTTTCCTCCCAGCCTCCCCCAGCATCAGCCTCTGCCCTCCCAGCCTCCCCCAGCATCAGCCTCCTCCAGCATCAGCCTCCCCCCTCCCAGCCTCCCCCAGCATCAGCTTCCCTCCTCCCAGCCTCCCCCAGCATCAGCCTCCCTCCTCCCAGCCTCCCCCAGCATCAGCCTCCCCCCTCCTAGCCTGCCCCAGCATCAGCCTCCCCCTCCCAGCCTCCCCCAGCATCAGCCTCTGCCCTCCCAGCCTCCCCCAGCATCAGCCTCCTCCAGCATCAGCCTCCCCCCTCCCAGCCTCCCCCAGCATCAGCTTTCCTCCTCCCAGCCTCCCCCAGCATCAGTCTCCCTCCTCCCAGCCTCCCCCAGCATCAGCCTCCCCCCCTCCTTGCCTCCCCCAGCATCAGCCTCCCCAGCATCAGACTCTCTGCTCCAGGGCCCGCTGTCATCTTCCTGGCTCACGTGAGTATCCTCTTCTGACACTGGCTTCCATCGCGGCGTCCTCTGCGGCGTCCTGCTGTGAGCTCTGCATGTGAAATCCACACAACATTGGACACAGCACAGAGAAAGGAGCTGATTGGCGCGCCTGCGACCCCGGAAGTGCAGGCGCCGGCAGTTCCGGGGTCAATCAGCTCTCTGTGCCCGGCCGCCGCAGTTTGTCTGCATTCGCGTCTTAATTGATGCGGATACAAGTAAATGGAGGTGCACCTCTCCCCTCTCCCCCCTCCGAAAATACCACGGATTTAATGGATATGTAAAAAAAAAATTTTTTTTTACTGCTAGAAGGTGCCGCCCCCCCCACATCCTGCCGCCCCAGGCACAGGACCACGGGTGCCTAATGGTAAATACGGCCCTGCCTGGGCATCTCCTGTATATAATTATATATGTACAGCCGGTATAACCTGGGCGTCTCCTGTATATAATTATATATGTACAGCTGGTATAACCTGGGCATCTCCTGTATATAATTATATATGTACAGCTGGTATAACCTGGGAATCCCCTGTATATACTGTATTTGTACATGTAGTGCTGGTATAACATATGCTTGTTCCAGTGCTGGTATAACCTGGGCATGTCTTTCTCCCCTCTTCCGCAATCTCTCAGTCCTTTCCTTTGTCTCCGTCCTTTTATCACTTCTGGTAATGCCGCCAACCCTTCTGCTAATTGGATATAGCAGTATGCGCGTGTTGCTTTGTTGAGCGGCTCATTTCCTAATGGCGCCTTGTATGTTATAATGATAATTCACTTAATTTGAAGCCGGCAGAGAAGTAATTAGAATAAAATATGTTATTACTTCTCATCTGAATTGGACTCTTTATACGGATGAGACCGGATAAAGGAGGTTAAGAGCCTTCGAATGGCGCAGAAAAAAGCTTCTCCTCCCGCAGCGATCCCATCGGGCTTCACGGCTCAGCGCTCTGTGATTTATCCTCGCTCCTTCTATTAGTTTGCGATCCCCCGGTTTGTCCTGGGCTGTGGGGTGCATGCCCTGGAGGAGTCTCAATGTGAGCAGACGCCAATTATTCATTATTAGGAAATCACTCAGGACTGTGTAACGTGGCGCAGGGTGACATTCATGGGCGAGGTAATCGTCTGCCGTACCCTAGCACGCTACATGAAGATGGGGGTCCTGGCTGGGTGTGTGGTGCTGCACTCCATTCCTTGTCCTGCTCTGTCTTGCACCAGGACCCTTGTCTCTCGGTCACTCGTTCCTTCGGTCAGTGCGCTGACCTAGCTCCACTACATGTCTTGCTCCGTGTCACGGTCACCTCCTTTTCTTTCTCAGTTGTTCCCTCTTTTCCTTGGTCACACTATCCTATGTAATAGTCTCCCTGTATTCAGGACACCCACGTCATGCGGCTCTGCTACTCCTCACACCTGAGGTCTTGTCTCTGTCACAGGCTGGGTCCTAACTGACGTTATCACATAGACCGTTTCTCTACCTCAGCACTAGCTCTTCCCCTATAGGCTAAGCCCAGAATCCTAACTGTCATTTGCCGAGCAGATTCCACCTTTCACCTGCACCTATAGCACTCATATACCTTATTCCACATCCTACATTATATACTACATGACATCACACCTTATACCAATTATATACATTAGATCATCAATACTGCTACACCTCTACAGAGTAACAGTCTCAACTCTTCTACATCTTATATATTAACATTACAATATACATATTCCTACATGACATTACTTTAAATCTTATTTTATATATATATATATATATATATATATGTATATTTACGAACATATTTGGTGTCTTCAGGGGTAGGAACTTGACCAACATCTTACATACCTCCCTTCTTTAACATGGCCGTCCCCGACTATGTTTAAACCTGTAAGACACCAAACAACAGGCATACATAAACACTTAATATTACACTCTCCATTCCGGATGCTGATGGGGGTCCTCTCCTCTTTCGGATCAGTACGACCCTGGAACAAGTGTCCAAGTTCTATTAAAAATGTAGGCCATAGCCCAGCTGACCCATCTAGCACAAGATGAGGGCACAATCCTTAAACATTTCACAATAACCCTAAGTCCCAAGGGCTCTTATATTGAAGTCCTTCTTGGTAAATGGGACAGAGTCTCAAACCATGGAGCCATCAGACACATGATATTATCTATTTCATCTTCTCCCCTTCCTCTCAACAACAGTTAACCTGTCATCAACCCGAGAAGAGTGACAGGCTTCCACCCTCCCTTCCCCCAAGATTGGACCTGAGAGTGGGGCAAAGTCCATGGGGGCAGAGTCCTGAGTGGATCGGGCAGACACCATATTAGGGGCTGGTTGAGTCCACAGGGGGCAATAGAGACCATGCTCTGAATAAGGCATATTCCATGTGAATGGTGTACTACCCACTCCCAGCCCACAATCCTTTATTTCAGCAGGGGGGGTAACAAGGTGGAAAAAGCAAACCAAATCTACGGCTAATAACAGGAGTCCCGTACTTTGGTTCCTCCGTCCCAGGGTACAATGGGTGCAGCATGGACCTCAGCATACCGACTTCTTTCCTCTGCACGCTCACCAGCAATGGCATCATCCTGCTCTGTTGTAGGCGTTTTTCTCTTTCACCTCACCTGCCTGTTTCTTCAGATATGCCGTCCGCCCTCCATCAGCTTTCTGTTCCGGGCGGGTTCTTTCCTTCCATTGCACCCTCTGGGGGTGGGCACTGTTCACATGGTGACATCTCTAGCACGGTTTCTACTCCTGCAGGCATAGTGTATGGGGGGCTGCATGGACCTTGGTGTGCTTTTAGGGCTTCCCTCCGGTAGGCGCACCAGCCTCACTTCACAGGTAAAGTGTTGTGGTCCTGGCTGGGTTTGTGAATCGCTGCAGGCGGTAGTCGCAGGCGAGGGACTCGCTCTGGCAGGTCCTAGCTTGGTGTGTAAATCGGTGCGTCCGGTAGTCGTGGGCGAGGGATTCCCTCCGGTAGGTCCTGGCTTGGTGTGTGAATCAGTGCAGGCGGTAGTCGTGGGCGAGGGATTCCCTCTGGTAGGTCCTGGCTGTGTGTGTGAATCGGTGCGGGCGGTAGTCGTGGGCGAGGGATTCCCTCCAGTAGGTCCTAGTTGGGTGTGTTAATCGGTGCAGGCGGTAGTCGCGGGCGAGGGACTCCCTGCGGTAGGTCCTGGCGGGGTGTGTGAATTGGTGCGGGCAGTAGTCGTGGGTGAGGGATTCCCATGGTAGGTCCTGGCTAGGTTTGTGAATAGGTGTGGGCGGTAGTGGCAGGCGAGGGACTCCCTCTGGTAGGTCCTGGTGGGATGTATGGATCGATGCGGAGCTGTTCATACCTTTCAGGAGGCCGTTTCGTGCCGTTATCTTGGGCAGCCAGGACCTGATTGTGGAGGAAACGGAGACAGAGGCTAATAGTTCTTATTACACAACAGATTTTTACTGCACAGTCTCTGGATGGTGACATTACAAGAGAAGTAGCGGGTACACATCTTAACAGAGGTTTCATTATTATCAAGCACCAACAGACACATTTCCTCTACGTTCACCTCAGCTGTTATTATTGTGGATTTTCCCAGTCCTCCTCCTGCAGATGCCCGGCCTAGCACAATGGAGCTCTTCTTCAGAGTAAATCCAGTCCCATGTGGTCCCACGTTCTTCCAGCAACGGGTAGCAGCAGCGGTCTTGGATCTGCCACACTGAACGGCATACTTGTCTAGCACCTAACTCCAGTCCCTACCTACAAGAGATGCTACGGCCTTCGACCAGTTCTAGATTTTTCTACTGTTTTTTGTTTACTGTTCGTTCCTTCGCGCTACTCTGGTTCGGTTTTAAGTACCGTACATTGCAGCCATCACGAGTAACCTAAAGAATGAGACTAAAATGACCTATGGACGCATATGTCCGCACTCAACTCTGGTCGTTCCTCAAACTGAACTCTAAGATGGAGTCTGTCCCTCTCCCTCAGCAAAAGATCCTCCCCCATGGGCTAATTACAACTGCCAACTGTCACTTGCCCTGCAGTTGGTTTCTGGGCAAGGTCTCTTACAAGCATCCTATGTTATAACCTTTTATCCCTACCAGCACTGCTATAGCTATATATTATATTACATTCCCATACTTTACATTACATTACTATATAACATTACTTTATATGTTATCATACAGATATCACACATTAACACGCATATGTATTATCACACATATATATATATATATATAACACATCTACATTTAAGAACACATCTGGTGTCTTCAGAAGTAGGAAGTCAACCACCATCTTACACTCCTCCCCTCTTGATCACGGCCGTCCCCGACCATATCTTGACCTGCAAGACACAAAACACGAGGCATGCTTAAACACTTAATATTACTCTCTCCATCTGGCTGGGTGTGTGGTGTCGCACTCTGGAAGTGATACGCCTTTGCTGGCCGCATGTTGTCGATGGTTTTGGCCGGCCAGGACCAGATGGTGCACAGGTCATTAAGGGAGACCACAAGTTCATCAAAAACGTAGTTTTACTGAACATAAACTTGGCAACAGCAATGTACATTAGGGGACACAAATCTTCTTCCATCTTCACTCTGTGGCACCTCCAGCGCTGACAAAGCTTCAAGTGTCATCACCAACACATGAGGGCAATGCACGACATGGCGGCATGTGAGGCACAGAGATCCTCAGAAGCCCTAAAGAGTGAAGATAGGGGAGAAGACTTAAGGGAGGAAGTCAAGTAGCATCAGGCAGGTTTCTGTTGAGGCACCAGGACAGGTCAGGGCCACCAGAAGAATAACTTTTGTATTTTTCCACCTGGATAGATGTCAGTGCATAATAAACAGCTTTTACCTGTTATGAACATAAATCACTTATGCACACGGAGAATGGAAAAGGGGAAGTCATCCAAACGTCCCTGTACAGACTAAAAGACCTTAGCCGCACAACTAACAGCACCCCCTTTGTCCCAGCTCCTTAAAAGGCCGTCGAGGGGTTTCTCATGCCTCCTGATGGAGCAGACTGGAGCAGACACACTGCTTACAAGGATAGAGGAAGGTGCGCAGGAGGAACCAGAAACAGAAACCCAGTGTAAGATAAAACTGAAACAAGTTACAATAAGGTAAAATAGGGTCTGGGAAGGAAAACACAACTCTGACTACAGAAACACAAGTGGTGTAAACCCCTAATCTGAAAGGCTGGAACTCCCAGAAACAAGTCCACAGAGATTTAGCCAGAAGGGAATGCAGTGATGTGTGAGCACATATAACCTAACCCAAAAAGTGATAGGGAAAACAATAACAAGAAAATGAGAAACACCCGGAGAGAAGCGAACCAAGAAAGGAAAACAAAGACCATAAGAACCATCAGCATTTGGACAGGGAAGAGGAACCGACCACGAAACAACAGGTCACCGAATTGAATCCTCAAAACATGACATTACCGACAATCCAAATTTTCAAGCTGAATTCGAACAAATTTGGTAAATCAAATTTTGACTATAATATGTAGTTTCTGCAGCACATGTGGACTGTAGACGTTACCTACGGAATTTTCCCCTATGCATTATAGTAAGGAGCCACTAACCTGTTGACAATATAAATGTCGTGGCTTGTGGCCACCAACGATGGAGAGCATGGATTTGGACATGACAGTTAGTGGTTGACCACCACGATGACACCCCTCCTGGACACTGGGCGATTTGTGCAGTTGAAGGTAGCTGTCCCTACAGTAGAAGATGAAGGTGCAGAGCATCCAACGTCTCAGCTTTGGGTCATCTCCCCCTTTTATCCTTCAGTTTGGTAATAGTTCCTGTGATGGTGGGATATGGTGTACTGTGTATCATGTTGTGTAGGTTTGTATTTTAGGCGTGGTTCACTGTCCATTATTTGTATTGCTTGTGTGTACATTGTATTGTCTGTAGGAAATCACCTCCTGTAGTGTTCCTGTCCCTAGGTCAGGGGGAATGTGGATGTTGATCTCCCTAAGGTCAACCATCCTTGCTCACATAGTCTTTTACTAGGCAATGTCCCACTAGCCAGATTCCTACTCCACACTGATGAGGGGCAAATACCCCGAAACGGCTGTCTGTGGATGGATACCATGTTTGGCATAGGTGGTCTCCTTGACTGGAGACTGCCCTTCCCGTGGTTGTTCCTTCCCGGTGAAAGACCTGGCTAGTTTCCTGCCAGCGTTGAGAAACATGTGATGGTGTCTCCGCAGGCCTTCTTGCTTTGAATAGGTCAGGGGCAAGGGGGCCTGGGATCCACCTAAACTCTCTACTCACCTCAAGAATTGGTCAGTCTGGTTAAGAACATCAAGAGAAGCAGGACGAGTCATCCTCTGGGACAGTAACTCTGGCTCCCCAGAGAGACCTGGACATTTATCACTTACTGGACTATATTCGTGTTTCTGGACTATTTTTACCCTCTGTGTGGTGGATTATTTTATGGACCGTTTGATTTGCTTGGAATAAATGTTCTTTGGATTGTTCCATCATCTCTCGCTCTGTTGATTGTGTGATATGGGAGAAGGACCCCGTCACAGTTCCCTTTGTCAGAAAAGCAGATAGGTCTCAGTTAGGTCCATTAGACTCATCCATCATCACACGTGCCCCCTTGGCTTATTTATAGGTGGGGTACATCGCAGACAAAATCTTTGCCCACAATTTGCACCTTGAGAACCATTTAGTAGTTCCCCATGTATCCACTTTGTAGACCCCTAATGTTGTAGGATCCTTCCTGTTTGAGGAGCTTTAAGGAATCCTTTGGGTTTTCTGGAAATTTGGCCACAGTCCCACCATTGTGCTCAGCCTCCAGGGGAGGAGACATGCTTTTTAGTATATGAGGGTCGTCTCCAGACATTGATGGTGACTTTCAGAAACTTTTGTGCTCGTCTCTTTGCTTTCTCATTCAATAGATAAGAACATCGAAGACTTTGTAGATGATGTAAACCATCCGCTACAAGACAAGCGCCTTCTAATGGCGCCCCGCGTGTGTCCGCCTCGCCCGCCATCCTTCCGGGGCCATATATCCCTTTACTTCAGATGAATTGTATGAAGATTGTGTTCAGAAAGTCATTCAGCAAAGCGAGGTGAGCGGCGGACAATCAGCTTCCATCTCAATTTATTTTCACACATTGTATGGCGGATAATGCCAGGCGGCAGCTACAAAGCCTCCGAGCCTCCGCCGCCGGCGCACAAAGGACTCTTTATAATGATACATTAGCGCAGGGAGAAGAGAGATTGGACGTCACCTCCGACACCTCCACATTGTCCGGGAATCCTCTGAGCTGCGCTCTTCTGTTTAGGACGGATGAGCTGCATTTATTACCAGGAGCGTCGCACCGAGCGGATATTGTGCTCGTAATTAGTAAATATGTGACAGACGCTGAGAAAACGAGGACAGAGACGAGAAACGGAGACGTCACCAAAAACCACTGAGGATTATACAATGTGGCACTAACACGGTGAAGACTGGACCCCCGACACCGGGAGCTAAAGACCACCACACCACCAGAGAACTGCACCCACAGCTTCAGAGCGGAAATCTCCCAACACTCCCTGCGGGTCACTGCAGGATCAGTAATGTATGTACACAGTGACTGCACCAGCAGAATATTGAGTGCAGCTCTGGAGTATAGTACAGGATGTTACTCAGGATCAGTAATGTAATGTATGTACACAGTGACTGTACCAGCAGAATAGTGAGTGCAGCTCTGGAGTATAATACAGGAGGTAACTCAGGATCAGTAATGTAATGTATATACACAGTGACTGCACCAGCAGAATAGTGAGTGCAGCTCTGGAGTATAGTACAGGAGGTAGCTGAGGATCAGTAATGTAATGTATGTACACAGTGACTGCACCAGCAGAATAGTGAGTGCAGCTCTGGAGTATAATACAGGAGGTAACTCAGGATCAGTAATGTAATGTATATACACAGTGACTGCACCAGCAGAATAGTGAGTGCAGCTCTGGAGTATAGTACAGGAGGTAACTCAGGATCAGTAATGTAATGTATGTACACAGTGACTGCACCAGCAGAATAGTGAGTGCAGCTCTGGAGTATAGTACAGGAGGTAGCTGAGGATCAGTAATGTAATGTATATGGAAAGTGACAGTTGTTTGTAGATGTTTCTATACTGGAGCTGCAGATGTACATTCACACTTTGTACTTTGCATGTGTCCTCGTCATACATGGTGTCGGATGGTACCTGCAGTGAGAGGGCCGCACAGTAATGCCAATTATGGGCTCAATTACGGGAGAGCGGTGCAGTCTGGACAGTGGGGGGCTGCCGTCTGATCCCCCCGGGCTGCAGTGACGGCTCTGTAGACTTTCAGGCCCCGGTGCTGTGTTCTTTCCCTTTAAGCGGCTCGTTTCATCAGGACAATCCAGCGCTTCATACATTTTAATGCACGCATTGATACGAGGAGACTTTAATGTTCCTCTGGTTCTATACGGCTCGTCACAAAGGAATAGCCGCATGAATAAATGAAGCAATCGTGTGTATTCGCAGTGAGTGTCGCTGCGCGGCCGCGGTGCGCAGCCTCCGCCTTATACTTTATATTCAGGCATGTAATATTTATACGTGGGACGCCGGGGATCATTAATCCATATTTTATTCCTTATTGTGTTTCTTGCTCCTCAGACTTTGCAGAAGCCCCTTTTATCTGTCAGGATCTATCCTCGTCCTGAGGAGCAGAGGATGCTCCGCGCTGTCTCCAGACGTTCACCCACTGTTCTGTAAAACGAGTCTGGAAACGTCACTTCTCACCTCCGCCTGCAGCAGTAATGATACAGCTCAGATCTGAGGATAGGCTGGAGGTGATGTGAGGACTGGAAATTGCTTCCAGCGCTGATATCACTATTCTGCTGCTCCGCTGTCAGCTCTCGGGATCATTATCTCCTGCTGGTTCACTGTCTGCAAGCTGTGCTGCGGTGCATTGTGGGACTTGTAGTGTTTCCTAATACAGTGACAAAGAGATATACAAAACCTATAACCTCTATGTGCAAATTCCTGGGACTGACAATTTACACTATAGTATTCTTAGGGAACTTAGTTCATATACAAAAACCTATATATGCAAATTCCTGGGACTGACAAATTACTCCCTTGTATTCTTAGGGAACTTAGTTCATATTCAAAATCTATTTGTGCAAATTCCTGGAACTGACAATTTGCACCCTCGTATTCTTAGGGATTTTAGCTCATATTCAAAAACCTATATATGCAAATTCCTGGGACTGATGATTTACACTGTTGTATTCTAAGGGAACTTACTGAAGTTCATATCCACAAACTAATATATTCAAATTCCTGGGACTGACAAATTACTCCCTTGCATTCTAAGGAAACTTAGTTCATATTCAAAAACATATGCAAATTTCTGGGACTGATGATTTACACCGTGGTATTCTTAGTAAACTTAGTTCATATTCAAAAATGTATGTATACAAATTCCTGGAAGTGACAATTTACACCTTAGTATTCTTAGGGAACTTAGTTCATATACAAAAACTAATATATGCAAATTCCTGGGACTGACAAATTACTCCCTTGTATTATTAGGAAACTTAGTTCATATTCAAAAACATATATGGAAATTCCTGGGACTGAAAATGTACACCTTAGTATTCTTAGGGAACTTTGTTTATATACAAAAACTTATATATGCAAATTCCTGGAACTGATAATTTACACCCATGTATTTTAAGGGAACTTAGTTCATATTCAAAATCTTATATTTGCAAATTCCTGGGACTGACAATTTACCCCTTAGTATTCTTAGGGAACTTAGTTCATATTCAAAAATGTATAGATGCAAATTCCTGGGAGAGACAATTTACCCCTTAGTATTCTTAGGGAACTTAGTTCATATTCAAAAATGTATAGATGCAAATTCCTGGGAGAGACAATTTACACCTTAGTATTCTTAGGGAACTTACAGTGCCTACAAGTAGTATTCAACCCCCTGCAGATTTAGCAGGTTTGATAAGATGCAAATAAGTTAGAGCCTGCAAACTTCAAACAAGAGCAGGATTTATTAACAGATGCATAAATCTTACAAACCAACAAGTTATGTTGCTCAGTTAAATTTTAATAAATTTTCAACATAAAAGTGTGGGTCAATTATTATTCAACCCCTAGGTTTAATATTTTGTGGAATAACCCTTGTTTGCAATTACAGCTAATAATCGTCTTTTATAAGACCTGATCAGGCCGGCACAGGTCTCTGGAGTTATCTTGGCCCACTCCTCCAAGTTATCTAGGTTCTTTGGGTGTCTCATGTGGACTTTAATCTTGAGCTCCTTCCACAAGTTTTCAATTGGGTTAAGGTCAGGAGACTGACTAGGCCACTGCAACACCTTGATTTTTTCCCTCTTGAACCAGGCCTTGGTTTTCTTGGCTGTGTGCTTTGGGTCGTTGTCTTGTTGGAAGATGAAATGACGACCCATCTTAAGATCCATGATGGAGGAGCAGAAGTTCTTGGCTAAAATCTCCAGGTAGGCCGTGCTATCCATCTTCCCATAGATGCGGACCAGATGTCCAGGCCCCTTGGCTGAGAAACAGCCCCACAGCATGATGCTGCCACCACCATGCTTGACTGTAGGGATGGTATTCTTGGGGTCGTATGCAGTGCCATCCAGTCTCCAAACGTCACGTGTGTGGTTGGCACCAAAGATCTCGATCTTGGTCTCATCAGACCAGAGAACCTTGAACCAGTCTGTCTCAGAGTCCTCCAAGTGATCATGAGCAAACTGTAGATGAGCCTTGACATGACGCTTTGAAAGTAAAGGTACCTTACGGGCTCGTCTGGAACGGAGACCATTGCGGTGGAGTACGTTACTTATGGTATTGACTGAAACCAATGTCCCCACTGCCATGAGATCTTCCCGGAGCTCCTTCCTTGTTGTCCTTGGGTTAGCCTTGACTCTTCGGACAAGCCTGGCCTCGGCACGGGTGGAAACTTTCAAAGGCTGTCCAGGCCGTGGAAGGCTAACAGTAGTTCCATAAGCCTTCCACTTCCGGATGATGCTCCCAACAGTGGAGACAGGTAGGCCCAACTCCTTGGAAAGGGTTTTGTACCCCTTGCCAGCCTTGTGACCCTCCACGATCTTGTCTCTGATGGCCTTGGAATGCTCCTTTGTCTTTCCCATGTTGATCATGTATGAGTGCTGTTCACAAGTTTGGGGAGGGTCTTAATTAGTCAGAAAAGGCTGGAAAAAGAGATAATTAATCCAAACATGTGAAGCTCATTGTTCTTTGTGCCTGAAATACTTCTTAATACTTTAGGGGAACCAAACAGAATTCTGGTGGTTTGAGAGGTTGAATAATAAATGACCCTCTGAATAAACGTTTCACAATTTAAAAAAAAAAAAAAAAAAAGAAATAACATTCTTTTTTGCTGCATTTCACACTTCCAGGCTGATCTACAGTCCAAATGTCACAATGCCAAGTTAATTCCGAATGTGTAAACCTGCTAAATCTGCAGGGGGTTGAAGACTACTTGTAGGCACTGTAGTTCATATACAAAAACCTATATATGAAAATTTCTCAGACTGACAATTTACACCTTTGTATACTTAGGGAACTTAGGTTATTGATTCTATAACCAGTATTATATATGTACTAATGTTCTATATATATAGGTTGAGAATCAATGCACTGACAAAAGAGTTAGAAAACTGGTGAACTACTTAATTACTGGGTGATTTTCTATGTTTTTATGATAAATTGTTATTTTTCCATAGACATAGCTGTGTGAGGGCTTTTAAAAAAAAAAAAAAAAAACAAACCCACAGCTATAGGCCACTAACTAAATTGTAAGGAATTTTCAAAGTAAGAAATTCTTCTCCAGCTGTAACGACACTTAAAATGAATAATGTATATACACTTAAGTAATCCCTGCTGTTCCAGCACTATACAGTCATACCTCCCTTCTGGTCTTTTGTCTACTGGGATCACATAGCATATACACATATACACCATGTGACTGCAGCAGCCTGCTATGCACTGTGGAGGCCGTTAATTGGCTGCTTCAGTCGTATGGTGTATATGGATTGTGATCACTGCAGATAGAAGACCAGCAGGGAGATTTGAGTGTACAGTGCTGGAACAGCAGGGATGACATAGGTGTGTATACATTATATTTACCTTTATTCCATAAATCTCCGTATATGTATATCAGTATATACACTGTATATATACATACATCTATGCTCCATAAAAGTAGCATTTCTACAAGGTAAGAGTTTGGTTCCGTATAGGTCTCTAGCATGGAGCAGAAGAGACTTGTGCATCCACCGTAAGATACTCAGACACAAATGTAGAAATACAGTTATATCGGACATAGACGCACATACAGACATGTACACTATAAGGAGATAATATTGGCTCACGCGCTCTAATCATTGAATTCCATTTTTCCCTCACTCTCATCAGCCCGGTGTATAATATCCTGTCCATTGTTTATAACATCTGGCCACTCACCCCACTATATAAACTCCGGCCCCTCACTCCCCCGGTATATTCTCTCCAGCCCTCGCCATTCTTCTGCCCTTACCACCATGTGAGATAGCGGCCGGTGCTCTGGAGCTCACTGATACCAGCGCATCCTCTAATAGAAGCCACGGGGGTAACAAGTCCATCCATGACATTTCTTCCTCCTGAATCTTCTCCAATCACCTGTGAGTGATATTATAAAGAAGTGAAGGAACCGCAGCAACTCAGCCATGAAATGGAGACCCCGTAACATTACAGAGCGGGGGCCGATGCTGAGGAGCAGAGGACAGAAAAGTTCCCACTGCTTTTCTGACCCCATAACTGCCGAGTCCAGACCTCCTCTGGAAACATCAGCATAAACACTGCACCCACCGGGGGCTTCATGGTCGAGCAGCTGCAGCCGTACATCACCAAGCACAATGCCGAGCCGTACATCACCAAGCACAATGCTGAGCCGGACATCATCAAGCACAATGCTGAGCCATACATCACCAAGCACAATGCCGAGCCATACATCACCAAGCACAATGCCGAGCCGTACATCACCAAGCACAATGCTGAGCCGTACCTCACCAAGCACAATGCTGAGCCATACATCACCAAGCGCAATGCTGAGCCGGACATCACCAAGCACAATGCTGAGCCATACATCACCAAGCACAATGCCGAGCCGTACATCACCAAGCACAATGCCGAGCCATACATCACCAAGCACAATGCCGAGCCATACATCACCAAGCACAATGCCGAGCCATACATCACCAAGCACAATGCTGAGCCATACATCACCAAGCACAATGCCGAGCCATACATCACCAAGCACAATGCCGAGCCATACATCACCAAGCACAATGCCGAGCCATACATCACCAAGCACAATACTGAGCCATACATCACCAAGCACAATGCTGAGCCATACATCACCAACCACAATGCCGAGCCATACATCACCAAGCTCAATGCCGAGCCATACATCACCAAGCACAATACTGAGCTGTACATCACCAAGCACAATACTGAGCCATACATCACCAAGCACAATGCTGAGCCATACATCACCAAGCACAATGCCGAGCCACACTTCACCAAGCACAATGCCCAGCCATACATCACCAAGCTCAATGCCGAGCCGTACATCACCAATCACAATGCCGAGCCGTACATCACCAAGCACAATGCCGAGCCACACTTCACCAAGCACAATGCTGAGCCATACTTCACCAAGCACAATGCTGAGCCGTACATCACCAAGCACAATGCCGAGCCGTACATCACCAATCACAATGCTGAGCCATACATCACCAATCACAATGCCGAGCCATACATCACCAATCACAATGCCGAGCCATACTTCACCAAGCACAATGCTGAGCCGTACATCACCAAGCACAATGCCGAGCCGTACATCACCAAGCACAATGCTGAGCCGTACATCACCAATCACAATGCCGAGCCGTACATCACCAAGCACAATGCCGAGCCATACATCACCAAGCACAATGCCGAGCCATACATCACCAAGCACAATCCCGAGCCGTACATCACCAAGCACAATGCCGAGCCATACATCACCAAGCACAATGCTGAGCCGTACATCACCAAGCACAATGCTGAACCGTACATCACCAATCACAATGCTGAGCCATACATCACCAAGCACAATGCCAAGCCATACATCACCAAGCACAATGCTGAGCCATACATCACCAAGCACAATGCTGAGCCGTACATCACCAAGCACAATGCTGAGCCGTACATCACCAAGCACAATGCTGAGCCGTACATCACCAAGCACAATGCCGAGCCATACATCAGCAAGCACAATGCCGAGCCATACATCACCAATCACAATGCCGAGCCATACTTCACCAAGCACAATGCTGAGCCGTACATCACCAATCACAATGCAGAGCCATACATCACCAATCACAATGCCGAGCCATACTTCACCAAGCACAATGCTGAGCCGTACATCACCAATCACAATGCCGAGCCGTACGTCACCAAGCACAATGCTGAGCCATACATCACCAAGCACAATGCAGAGCCATACATCACCAAGCACAATACCGAGCCGTACATCACCAAGCACAATACCGAGCCGTACATCACCAAGCACAATGCTGAGCCGTACATCACCAAGCACAATTCCAATCTTCCTCCGTGTTTCTTCACTCCATCGTCCTCCGTATTTCTTCCCCTTTACCTTCCTCCATGTTTCTTTCCCTGCATTTTCCTCCTGGTTTAATCCCCTCCATCTTCCCCGTGTTTCTTCCCCCCCATTTTCCTCTACATTTCTTCCTCTACATCTTCCTTCATGTTACTTCCCCTCCATCTTCCTCCGGGTTTCTTCCCATCCGTCTTCCTCCGAGTTTCTTCCCATCCGTCTTCCTCCGGGTTTCTTCCCCTCCATCTTCCTCCATACTTCTTCCCCTTCATCTTCCTTCTTGTTTCTTCCCCTCCATGTTCCTCCGGGTTTCTTTCCCCTCATCTTCCTCCTTGTTTGTTCCCCTCCATCTTCCTCCGTTTTTCTTCCCCTCCATCTTCATGAGGTTTCTTTCCCTTCATTTTCCTCCGGGTTTCTTTCCCTCCATCTTTGTCCGGGTTTCATCCCCTTTGTCTTCCTCCGAGCTTTTTCCCCTTCATCTTCCTCCGGGTTTCTTCACCTTCATCTTCCTCCGGGTTTCTTCCCCTCCATCTTCCTCCGGGTTTCTTTCCCTCCATCTTCCTCCGGGTTTCTTCCCCTCCATCTTCCTCCGGGTTTCTTCCCCTTCATCTTCCTCCGGGTTTCTTCCCCTCCATCTTCCTCCGGGTTTCTTCCCCTCCATCTTCCTCCTTGTTTCTTCCCCTTCATCTTCCTCAGGGTTTCTTCCCCTCCATCTTCCTCCGGGTTTCTTCCCCTCCATCTTCCTCCGTGTTTCTTCCCCTCCATCTTCCTCCGGGTTTCTTCCCCTCCATCTTCCTCTGGGTTTTTTTCCCTTCATCTTCCTCCGTGTTTCTTCCCCTCCATCTTCCTCCGGGTTTTTTTCCCTTCATCTTCCTCCGGGTTTCTTCCCCTCCATCTTCCTTCGGGTTTCTTCCCCTCCATGTTCCTCCGGGTTTCTTCCCCTCCATCTTCCTCCTTGTTTCTTCCCCTTCATCTTCCTCCGGGTTTCTTCCCCTTCATCTTCCTCCGGGTTTCTTCCCCTCCATCTTCCTCCGGGTTTCTTCCCCTCCATCTTCCTCCTTGTTTCTTCCCCTTCATCTTCCTCTGGGTTTCTTCCCCTCCATCTTCCTCCTTGTTTCTTCCCCTTCATCTTCCTCCGGGTTTCTTCCCTTTCATCTTCCTCCGGGTTTCTTCCCCTCCATCTTCCTCCGGGTTTCTTCCCCTCCATCTTCCTCCTTGTTTCTTTCCCTTCATCTTCCTTTGGGTTTTTTTCCCTTCATCTTCCTCCGTGTTTCTTCCCCTCCATCTTCCTCTGGGTTTTTTTCCTTCATCTTCCTCCGTGTTTCTTCCCCTCCATCTTCCTCCGTTTTTTTTCCCCTTCATCTTCCTCCGTGTTTCTTCCTCTCCATCTTCCTCCGGGTTTCTTCCCCTCCATCTTCCTCCGTGTTTCTTCCCCTTCATCTTCCTCTGGGTTTTTTTCCCTTCATCTTCCTCCGTGTTTCTTCCCCTCCATCTTCCTCCGGGTTTCTTCCCCTCCATCTTCCTCCGTGTTTCTTCCCCTCCATCTTCCTCCGGGTTTCTTCCCCTCCATCTTCCTCCGTGTTTCTTCCTCTCCATCTTCCTCCGGGTTTCTTCCCCTCCATCTTCCTCCTTGTTTCTTCCCCTTCATCTTCTTCTGGGTTTTTTTCCCTTCATCTTCCTCCGTGTTTCCTCCTCTCCATCTTCCTCCGTGTTTCTTCCTCTCCATCTTCCTCCGGGTTTCTTCCCCTCCATCTTCCTCTTTGTTTCTTCCCCTTCATCTTCCTCTGGGTTTTTTTCCCTTCATTTTCCTCCGGGTTTCTTCCTCTCCATCTTCCTCCGTGTTTCTTCCTCTCCATCTTCCTTCGGGTTTCTTCCCCTCCATCTTCCTCCGTGTTTCTTCCCCTCCATCTTCCTCCGGGTTTCTTCCCCTCCATCTTCCTCTGGGTTTTTTTCCCTTCATCTTCCTCCGTGTTTCTTCCCCTCCATCTTCCTCCGGGTTTTTTTCCCTTCATCTTCCTCCGGGTTTCTTCCCCTCCATCTTCCTTCGGGTTTCTTCCCCTCCATGTTCCTCCGGGTTTCTTCCCCTCCATCTTCCTCCTTGTTTCTTCCCCTTCATCTTCCTCCGGGTTTCTTCCCCTTCATCTTCCTCCGGGTTTCTTCCCCTCCATCTTCCTCCGGGTTTCTTCCCCTCCATCTTCCTCCTTGTTTCTTCCCCTTCATCTTCCTCTGGGTTTCTTCCCCTCCATCTTCCTCCTTGTTTCTTCCCCTTCATCTTCCTCCGGGTTTCTTCCCTTTCATCTTCCTCCGGGTTTCTTCCCCTCCATCTTCCTCCGGGTTTCTTCCCCTCCATCTTCCTCCTTGTTTCTTTCCCTTCATCTTCCTTTGGGTTTTTTTCCCTTCATCTTCCTCCGTGTTTCTTCCCCTCCATCTTCCTCTGGGTTTTTTTCCTTCATCTTCCTCCGTGTTTCTTCCCCTCCATCTTCCTCCGTTTTTTTTCCCCTTCATCTTCCTCCGTGTTTCTTCCTCTCCATCTTCCTCCGGGTTTCTTCCCCTCCATCTTCCTCCGTGTTTCTTCCCCTTCATCTTCCTCTGGGTTTTTTTCCCTTCATCTTCCTCCGTGTTTCTTCCCCTCCATCTTCCTCCGGGTTTCTTCACCTCCATCTTCCTCCGTGTTTCTTCCCCTCCATCTTCCTCCGGGTTTCTTCCCCTCCATCTTCCTCCGTGTTTCTTCCTCTCCATCTTCCTCCGGGTTTCTTCCCCTCCATCTTCCTCCTTGTTTCTTCCCCTTCATCTTCTTCTGGGTTTTTTTCCCTTCATCTTCCTCCGTGTTTCCTCCTCTCCATCTTCCTCCGTGTTTCTTCCTCTCCATCTTCCTCCGGGTTTCTTCCCCTCCATCTTCCTCTTTGTTTCTTCCCCTTCATCTTCCTCTGGGTTTTTTTCCCTTCATTTTCCTCCGGGTTTCTTCCTCTCCATCTTCCTCCGTGTTTCTTCCTCTCCATCTTCCTTCGGGTTTCTTCCCCTCCATCTTCCTCCGGGTTTCTTCCTCTCCATCTTCCTCCGTGTTTCTTCCTCTCCATCTTCCTTCGGGTTTCTTCCCCTCCATCTTCCTCTTTGTTTCTTCCCCTTCATCTTCCTCTGGCTTTTTTTCCCTTCATCTTCCTCCGGGTATTTTTCCCTTCATCTTCCTCCGGGTTTTTTTCCCTTCATCTTCCTCCGGGTTTCTTCCCCTCCATCTTTGTCCGGGTTTCTTCCCCTTTGTCTTCCTCCGGGTTTCTTCCCCTCCATCTTCCTCCGTGTCACTACTTGGCAATTCTCTCATGTAAATTAATGCAAACAATGGAGAGAAATGAAGTTTGTATTGTATTTCATTAAACTGGCGATCAGCCTGTAATTACGCGGATCCTCCCGTCTGTGCCGCACTCGCTAACACCTGGCAGTTTGTATTCGCGTACTCTGTAAATAAAATATAAGTTATTACAGGCCACACATTGAAAATAACATTTTATAGACGCAGAATGATAACATAATTACTTTTCATAAAATGTAATTGTTACAAGATGGAAACTTGTTAGTTTGCCAAGAAGCGAAAAAATTCCCCTCCCTCATCTTTACCGCGAGCAACGGCATCAGGAATCATCCTGAGAGGTGGCCCCGGGCTGGGAAAACATGGCTCAGAGTGCGGGATGGGGCGTCAGGTGGAGGGTGGTCACATGGGTTACATCGGTACACGCAGAGGTCACACAGGTCACATCGGTACATGCAGAGGTCACATGGATCACATCGGTACATGTAGAGGTCACATGGGTCACATCGGTACACGCAGAGGTCACACAGGTCACATCGGTACATGTAGAGGTCACATGGGTCACATCGGTACACGCAGAGGTCACACAGGTCACATCGGTACACACAGAGGTCACACAAGTCACATCGGTACATGCAGAGGTCACATGGGTCACATCGGTACATGCAGAGGTCACAGGGTTACATCAGTACATGTAGAGAATGATTTAGGGGGTGGGATGGTAGTTTTTTCTCCAGGGGGAGGGAGGGGACAAACTTCATCCAAAAACGTTGTTTTAACCCCCAGTGTGCGCCATTCAGAGACTGTGAATGGTTCTCCCTGGGGTGTCTACACACATCATGTAGTGAATAGAGCCTGTGTGTTGTGTGGGGTGCGCCTGTCAGTGCTCAGACCATACACCGCACACTGCAGAGGTTACATGGGTGAGGGGACCGCCTGTCCATGCTCAGACCACACACCACACACTGCATCACATTGCTCTGCATGACTGTCATCCCAGAAGGAAGCGTCTTCTAAAGATGATGCACAAGAAAACCGCAAACAATTTGCTAAAGATAAGCAGCCTAAGGACATGGATTACTGGAACCATCCTATGGTCTGATGAGACCAAGATAGACTTATTTGTTTCAGATGGTGTCAACCACATGTGGCAGCCCCAGCGAGGAGCACAAAGACATGTGTGTCCTGCCCACAGTCAGGCATGGTGGTGGGAGACTGCTACAGGAGAAGATCTTAATTGTGGCTTCCGTGTACCCTTTGAAGTAAGTAAAATCACATCACACCTTTCATGATATATACTCAAAAGTGGTGTTGGCTGGTGCTCCTTTTTTGTCTTTTCTGCAGCTTGGATTCTGATCACAGCATCCGTATCCAAGGTGTCCAGTGATTAAGCTGCAGGCCGATCCAATGCTCTACAAGCTTTCTCTGTTGTGAATGGTCTTGTGCTGCTCACAGAGTGTAAGTTCCCCTTCTCTTACAGTGAGCTCCCCCTAGTGGTGAATGCAGACAGAATCTTACCATGTTTCTATGTATACAGGGAGCTCCCCCTAGTGGTGGCTGCAGACAGTAACTTATCATGTATCTCTGTATACAGGGAGCTCCCCCTAGTGGTGGCTGCAGACAGGATCTTATCATGTATCTCTGTATACAGGGAGCTCCCCCTAGTGGTGGCTGCAGACAGGATCTTAAGATGTATCTCTGTATACAGGTAGCTTCCCCTAGTGGTGGCTGCAGACAGGATCTTATCATGTATCTCTGTATACAGGGAGCTCCCCCTAGTGGTGGCTGCAGACAGGATCTTATCATATATCTCTGTATACAGGGAGCTCCCCCTAGTGGTGACTGCAGACAGGATAGTATCATGTATCTCTGTATACAGGGAGCTCCCCCTAGTGGTGACTGCAGACAGGATCTTATCATGTATCTCTGTATACAGGGAGCTCCCTCTAGTGGTGGCTGCAGACAGGATCTTATCATGTATCTCTGTATACAGGGAGCTCCCTCTAGTGGTGGCTGCAGACAGGATCTTATCATGTATCTCTGTATACAGGGAGCTCCCCCTAGTGGTGGCTGCAGACAGGATCTTATCATGTATATCTGTATACAGGGAGCTCCCTCTAGTGGTGGCTGCAGACAGCATCTTATCATGTATATCTGTATACAGGGAGCTCCCCCTAGTGGTGGCTGCAGACAGAATCTTATCATGAATCTCTGAACAGAGGGAGCTCCCCCTAGTGGTGGCTGCAGACAGGATCTTATCATGTATCTCTGTATACAGGGAGCTCCCTCTAGTGGTGGCTGCAGACAGGATTCTTACCATGTATCTCTGTATACAGGGAGCTCCCCCTAGTGATGTCTGCAGACAGGATCTTATCATGTATCTCTGTATACAGGGAGCTCCCCCTAGTGGTGGCTGCAGACAGGATCTTATCATGTATCTCTGTATAGAGGGAGCATCCCCTAGTGGTGACTGCAGACATGATCTTATCATGTATCTCTGTATACAGGGAGCTCCCCCTAGTGGTGACTGCAGACAGGATCTTATCATGTATCTCTGCATACAGGGAGCTCCCCCTAGTGGTGGCTGCAGACAGGATCTTATCATGTATCTCTGTATACAGGGAGCTCCCCCTAGTGGTGGCTGCAGACAGGATCTTATCATGTATCTCTGTATACAGGGAGCTCCCCCTAGTGGTGGCTGGAGACAGGATCTTATCATGTATCTCTGTGTACAGGGATCTCCTCCTAGTGGAGGCTGCAGACAAGATCTTATCATGTATCTCTGTATACAGGGAGCTCCCCCTAGTGGAGGCTGCAGACAAGATCTTATCATGTATCTCTGTATACAGGGAGCTCCCTCTAGTGGTGACTGCAGACAGGATCTTATCATGTATCTCTGTATACAGGGAGCTCCCTCTAGTGGAGGCTGCAGACAAGATCTTATCATGTATCTCTGTATACAGGGAGCTCCCTCTAGTGGTGACTGCAGACAGGATCTTATCATGTATCTCTGTATACAGGGAGCTCCCCCTAGTGGTGGCTGCAGACAGGATCTTATCATGTATCTCTGTATACAGGGAGCTCCCTCTAGTGGTGGCTGCAGACAGCATCTTATCATGTATCTCTGTATACAGGGAGCTCCCCCTAGTGGTGGCTGCAGACAGGATCTTATCATGTATCTCTGTATACAGGGAGCTCCCCCTAGTGGTGGCTGCAGACAGGATCTTATCATGTATCTCTGTATACAGGGAGCTCCCTCTAGTGGTGGCTGCAGATAGCATCTTATCATGTATATCTGTATACAGGGAGCTCCCTCTAGTGGTGGCTGCAGACAGCATCTTATCATGTATATCTGTATACAGGGAGCTCCCCCTAGTGGTGGCTGCAGACAGAATCTTATCATGAATCTCTGTACAGAGGGAGCTCCCCCTAGTGGTGGCTGCAGACAGGATCTTATCATGTATCTCTGTATACAGGGAGCTCCCTCTAGTGGTGGCTGCAGATAGCATCTTATCATGTATATCTGTATACAGGGAGCTCCCTCTAGTGGTGGCTGCAGACAGCATCTTATCATGTATATCTGTATACAGGGAGCTCCCCCTAGTGGTGGCTGCAGACAGAATCTTATCATGAATCTCTGTACAGAGGGAGCTCCCCCTAGTGATGTCTGCAGACAGGATCTTATCATGTATCTCTGTATACAGGGAGCTCCCCCTAGTGGTGGCTGCAGACAGGATCTTATCATGTATCTCTGTATAGAGGGAGCATCCCCTAGTGGTGACTGCAGACATGATCTTATCATGTATCTCTGTATACAGGGAGCTCCCCCTAGTGGTGACTGCAGACAGGATCTTATCATGTATCTCTGTATACAGGGAGCTCCCCCTAGTGGTGGCTGCAGACAGGATCTTATCATGTATCTCTGTATACAGGGAGCTCCCTCTAGTGGTGGCTGGAGACAGGATCTTATCATGTATCTCTGTGTACAGGGATCTCCTCCTAGTGGAGGCTGCAGACAAGATCTTATCATGTATCTCTGTATACAGGGAGCTCCCCCTAGTGGAGGCTGCAGACAAGATCTTATCATGTATCTCTGTATACAGGGAGCTCCCCCTAGTGGTGACTGCAGACAGGATCTTATCATGTATCTCTGTATACAGGGAGCTCCCTCTAGTGGTGACTGCAGACAGGATCTTATCATGTATCTCTGTATACAGGGAGCTCCCTCTAGTGGACGCTGCAGACAAGATCTTATCATGTATCTCTGTATACAGGGAGCTCCCTCTAGTGGTGACTGCAGACAGGATCTTATCATGTATCTCTGTATACAGGGAGCTCCCCCTAGTGGTGGCTGCAGACAGGATCTTATCATGTATCTCTGTATACAGGGAGCTCCCTCTAGTGGTGGCTGCAGACAGCATCTTATCATGTATCTCTGTATACAGGGAGCTCCCCCTAGTGGTGGCTGCAGACAGGATCTTATCATGTATCTCTGTATACAGGGAGCTCCCCCTAGTGGTGACTGCAGACAGGATCTTATCATGTATCTCTGTATACAGGGAGCTCCCTCTAGTGGTGGCTGCAGACAGGATCTTATCATGTATCTCTGTATACAGGGAGCTCCCCCTAGTGGTGACTGCAGTCAGGATCTTATCATGTATCTCTGTATACAGGGAGCTCCCCCTAGTGGTGGCTGCAGACAGGATCTTATCATGTATCTCTGTATACAGGGAGCTCCCCCTAGTGGTGACTGCAGACAGGATCTTATCATGTATCTCTGTATACAGGGAGCTCCCCCTAGTGGTGGCTGCAGACAGGATCTTCTCATGTATCTCTGTATACAGGGAGCTCCCCCTAGTGGCGACTGCAGACAGGATCTTATCATGTATCTCTGTATACAGGGAGCTCCCCCTAGTGGTGACTGCAGTCAGGATCTTATCATGTATCTCTGTATACAGGGAGCTCCCCCTAGTGGTGACTGCAGACAGGATCTTATCATGTATCTCTGTATACAGGGAGCTCCCCCTAGTGGTGGCTGCAGACAGGATCTTCTCATGTATCTCTGTATACAGGGAGCTCGCCCTAGTGGTGACTGCAGACAGGATCTTATCATGTATCTCTGTATACAGGGAGCTCCCCCTAGTGGTGGCTGCAGACAGGATCTTATCATGTATCTCTGTATACAGGGAGCTCCCTCTAGTGGTGGCTGCAGACAGCATCTTATTATGTATCTCTGTATACAGGGAGCTCCCCCTAGTGGTGACTGCAGACAGGATCTTATCATGTTTAGCCTTTATAGCTCATTAGTTACGTACCTTGAGACCTTCGGGGAATACAGTGCTCTCACGTTTAGATTGGATGAGCTATCCCTTACACTTACTAGAAGGTCAGGGATATAACATTCATGGGTCGCCCTTACATCGTGCCTCTCGTCTGATTCTCGAAGATGCATTTTTCGCTTTGATTTAGGACGGATCAATGTCTTTATCTCTGGCATTTAGGGTCATTAAAGAACAGAATGGTTTTATTCCAGGTGTTTAATTGAAATGATTTCCCTCTCCCCGGTGTCCAGACCTTTTAATAACACTGAGGACGTAGAAGGCGTGAAATCCGCCGCGCTGCAGGTTTAACATTCTAGGCAATCGCTCTATAAATGTGATTGATATTAATTTTGACATAAAATCCTTACAATGATTCCTCTGCCCTCCAGCTCGCTGGTGTCCTAAGTAATTGCGAACTCTGAATATGACCTCACATCAACCTTGTGCTTACCGAGGGAGAATGCTTGTATGAACCGGAGGCCGAGAACTGAGGGAGGAGACCCCTCTATCGATAGAAGACTCTTCATTACAATTCCAAACAGATCAAAGCTAAAGCTCATCAGAGACGTCAGTTCCGACGCGCCATGTAATCAGCACCATGGACCACTCTAGATTTCTCTACCAGCTCCATGGACCACTCTAGATTTCTCTACCAGCTCCATGGACCACTCTAGACTTCTCTACCAGCTCCATGGACCACTCTAGATTTCTCTACCAGCTCCATGGACCACTCTAGATTTCTCTACCAGCTCCATGGACCACTCTAGATTTCTCTACCAGCTCCATGGACCACTCTAGATTTCTCTACCAGCTCCATGGACCACTCTAGATTTCTCTACCAGCTCCATGGACCACTCTAGATTTCTCTACCAGCTCCATGGACCACTCTAGATTTCTCTACCAGCTCTGCCATTGTGGTTCCTCTCATAGTCCAAGTGTCCAAGTGACCATCCCAATTTCAAGCTTCTGCTGTACGCGAGCTGATGCCGTCATAGACCACTTCAGTTTTTCCAATAATGTTATTGTAAGGAGCTTCAGTTTATTCTGTGTGGCCAGATGAGAAATAAAGTAGGAGTTTCTCCAGTGAGAACTTCAGATTGAAAACTGATCCAGAAACTCAAATGCAGAGACAATCTCTGAAACAACAAACAGAGATTGTGATTTAGGGTAATGTAGAAGAATCGTGGAGGCTCTTTATGATAGAGGATCCTTATGGGTGATTAAGGTAGAGAATTGTTTTGGATGACTATAGTGGCATATTATAGTGGCAAGTTGGCAACTCATGTTGAGAACCATAAAGGAGGACATGGTGGAAGATCATGTTAAAAACCATGGTGGAAGATCATGCCGAGGTCCATGGTGGAAGATCATGTTAAGAGCCATGGTGAAAGATTATGTCAAGGTCCATGGTGGAAAATCATGTTGAGGGCCACAGTGAAAGATCATTTCAAGGTCAATGGTGGAAGATCATGTTGAGGACTGTAGTAGATGATCCTGTTGAGGACTATTGTAGGGGATCTTGTTGAGGACCATAGTGGAGGATCATGTTGAGGACCAAAGTGGAGGATCATGATGTGGACCAATGTGGAAAATGATGTTGAGGACCATGGTGGAGGATCATGTTGAGGATCACAGTGGAGGATCATGTTGAGGATTATAGAGGAGGATCATGTTGAGGATGGACTATTCTGGAAGATCATGTTGAGGACCACAGTGGAGGATCATGTTGAGGATCATAGAGGAGGATCATGTTGAGGACTACTATGGAAGATCATGTTGAGGACCAGAGTGGAGGATCATGTTGATGACCATGGTGGAAAATCATGTTGAGTACCAAAGTGGAGTATCATGTTGAAGACTATGGTGGAGGATTATGTTGAAGACTATGGTGAAGAATTATGGCAGAGGATCATGTTAAGGATTATGGTGAATGATCATGTTGAGGACAGAATTGGAGGATCACATTGAGGACCTCCTGAATTAAAATCTGACAATGAAAATGTTTATTTGGCTCTTATTTCTTTGATATCAAAGAGTTTTCCTTTTACTGCTACATATAATTTATACATAAAAGTTTCAGTATTTTAAAATATTATTATTTTTGCCAATATAAAGATGCAGAATATTTGCTTAGGACAATTTTCTGATATTTATGTCAAGGAAATTCAAATAACTAAAACCAGTGTAACATTATTGTGAATTATAAACACAGAAATTATACTACAAAATTTGCTCCTCATTCAGTGGTAACTTTTTTGCTGGCCTCTTTTTTGCTGGCCAATCTTGATATTCAATGTTGGTAACAAAATCTTATGGAGTTGAACAAGTGCTGATGCCGCACATTGTTACTCTCTGGCTCAATGTCGAGGCGGCTGGTCTCTTATTGTAGTGATATTCTCCTGTACGACTATCCCACTCACACAGAAAGCTGGAGGACTTTGTTTATCCACCCTGGAGACCAAGTAAGAGGACAACCACCACAGCTCACCACCAACGGCAAAACCAACTGGAATTGAAGGTGGCACATTGCCCTCATGCAGCAGGACATTTAGGCTTGTTTTGGACGAATTGATGAAGAACCTCCATTCTTCTGGATTATGGCTTCTCCTCAGAGCTTCCACTAAACTGTTGATGTTTCATGCCACAAGATTGTCCTCCATGAAGAAGTATTGGGAATGAACTTTATCACAGTTGCAGAGCAAAGAAATCTGAACATCGGTGACTTGGAGATTCCACTGCTGGAGCCGGGAACCTAAGAGCTTAGGATCACTCCTGGGCAGATCCACATCTGTAACTGGATGGTTCAGGTCTCTTTGTGTTGTACGGTGCGGGTCAGATGAGGTTACTTACTCATGAGAGGAAAATGCTTCATGACGCCAGGCGCCCTCTTCTTCCTCCACATGTGACTCCACTGGAATTGTTTCCGGAGGTTTTGGAGTCGGCAGTTCTTCTGTATGTGGTGCTGGGCGAATTGCAAATGGAAGGTTTGGATGCTTCAAAGTCCACTTCTTACTTCTTGTTCCTTGAAACTCCATCTTAGGCCCCCTTCACACGTCCGTGAAAAACACGCACGTGTGTTACGGGCCGTTTTTCGGGTCCGTATCCCGATTTTCTGTCCGTTTTTATGGTCCGTGTGGCACCTGTGTGAATGCGTATGCTAGCCGTGTTTGTGTGTAGAACGTCCGTGTGTGCGTGTGGAATTAACGTGTATGTGTACGTGTAATGTCCGTGTGTAATGTCCGTGTGTGATGCACAATGTCGTTTATAAATGTCGGCTGACAGCAGACAGAGTTGCGCAATGAGAATGAACTCGGGTGAACTTCACCCGACTTCATCCTCATACCGCGGCTCTGTCTGTGTCGCGTCCTGATTAGCGGTCACCTGTGAAGGATTCACCGGTGACCGCTAATCCCCCGAGTGACTGAAGTTTCCCCCCCTCTCTCATACTCACCGTTCCTCGATCCCCGGCGCGGCGCTGCACGGCAGTCACACTGCTCCGGCGGCTTTTACTATTTTAAAAAAGCCGGCCGCTCATTAAACAATCTCCTATTACCTGCTTTCCCCGCCCACCGGCGCCTATGATTGGTTACAGTGAGACACGCCCCCACACTGAGTGACAGGTGCCTCACTGCACCCAATCACAGCAGCCGGTGGGCGTGTCTATACTGTGCAGTAAAATAAATAAATAAATAATTAAAAAAAAACGGCGTGCGGTCCCCCCCAATTTTAATGCCAGCCAGATAAAGCCATACTGCTGAAGGCTGGTATTCTCAGGATGGGGAGCTCCACGTTATGGGGAGCCCCCCACCCTAACAATATCAGTCAGCAGCCGCCCAGAATTGCCGCATACATTATATGCGACAGTTCTGGGGCTGTACCCGGCTCTTCCCGATTTGCCCTGGTGCGTTGGTAAATCGGGGTAATAAGGAGTTAATGGCAGCCCATAGCTGCCAATAACTCCTAGATTAATCATGTCAGGCGTCTCCCCGAGATTCCTTCCATGATTAATCTGTAAATTACAGTAAATAAACACACACACCAGAAAAATCCTTTATTAGAAATAAAAACACACACATATACCCTGATTCACCACTTTAATCAGCCCCAAAAAGCCCTCCATGTCCGCCGGAATCCAGGATGCTCCAGCGTCGCTTCCAGCGCTGCTGCATGGAGGTGACCGGAGCTGCAGAATACACCGCCGCTCCGGTCACTTCCACGCAGCAAATGAGGTGAGTAGCGCGATCAGCTGAGCTGTCACTGAGGTTACCCGCTGTCACTGGATCCAGTAACAGCGGGTAACCTCAGTGACAGCTCAGCTGATCGCGCGGCTGTCTTCATTAGCTGCGTGGAGGTGACAGGAGCGGCTGTGTCTTCTGCAGCTCCGGTCACCTCCATGCAGCAGAGCTGGAAGAGACGCTGGACCATCCTGGATTACGCCGGACATGGAGGGCTTTTTGGGGCTGATTAAAGTGGTGAACCAGGGTATATGTTTGTGTTTTTTATTTCTAATAAAGGATTTTTTCTGGTGTGTGTGTTTATTTACTGTAATTTACAGATTAATCATGGAAGGAATCTCGGGGAGACGCCTGACATGATTAATCTAGGATTTAGTGGCAGCAATGGGCTGCCAATAACTCCTTATTACCCCGATTTGCCAACGCACCAGGGTAAATCGGGAAGAGCCGGGTACAGCCCCAGAACTGTCGCATATAATGTATGCGGCAATTCTGGGCGGCTGCTGACTGATATTGTTAGGGTGGGGGGCTCCCCATAACGTGGAGCTCCCCATCCTGAGAATACCAGCCTTCAGCAGTATGGCTTTATCTGGCTGGCATTAAAATTGGGGGGGACCGCACGCCGATGCTGCGATGCCGAGCGCGATAGTCCCCGCCCCATTCGCAGCTGCGATATCATGGTGATAGCTGCCGTAGCGAACATTATCGCTACGGCAGCTTCACATGCACTCACCTGCCCTGTGACGTCGCTCTGGCCGGCGAACCGCCTCCTTCCTAAGGGGGCAGGTCGTGCGGCATCATAGCGACGTCACGCGGCAGGCGGCCAATAGAAGCGGAGGGGCGGAGATGAGCGGGACGTAAACATCCCACCCACCTCCTTCCTTCCGCTTAGCTGGCCGGGACGCAGGTTGGAGATTTTGCTCGCTCCTGCGGCTTCACACACAGCGATGTGTGCTGCGGCAGGAACAAGGAACAACATCGAAACATTGGTCTTTCCCAATTCATGGAAATGACCGACGCTGCACCGATGATACGATTATGACGCTTTTGTGCTCGTTAATCTTATAAAAAATGCTTTACACACTACGATGTCGAGAGCGACGCCGGAAGTGCGTCACTTTCTATTTGACCCCACCGACATCCCACCTGTGATGTCGTAGTGTGCAAAGGGCCCCTAAGTCTGTTCCTTAGGAGCACGCCATCTCTGTCCCAGTCTCCTCTCTCTTGTCACCAGTCACCCACTGCATGTAGCCTTGACAATCATTCAGACCTTAGGTCTGCTTCTGTCATACGCTGGGCTCTAACTCAGCTTCTAGAGGCAATGGTCACTTATCCTGTTTTCTAGCCACTCCCCTATGGGCAAGTCCCAACTATTAACTCTGTCAGCATAACATATAAAACAGTATTACACATTATACATTACATCACATGACACATTACTTCCACTAAGACGCAAGACATAATTCACATAACAACAAAGCAAGTGTTGTCTCCTGAGGGAGAACATGACCACAAGTCCACCTCCATAGATGGGATGTAAGGAGGAGCTGAGTACATGGCCACAGTATCTCCCGTAATTGGTGGTCCCTGTGGTTATCGTCCACTTATCTACTTTTTATGACAAATCCACTGTGTCTGCCAGAAAAATTCATTTGTGGAGAAACATAAATGATCTTTGAACTGATGAGGTAACAAGAACTAAACAAATACTCGGCCACCAATGACCTTGTCATGATGGCAGCCATTCCATGTAAATGTACCGCCCTGCGCTCGGCTGCAGCCGAGCCGTTCGGATCCGGGCTCGTTGGTGGGTGGCTTGAGCGCCTCCGGACCCGGGGTCACTTCGCTCTGAAAGGGGATGCTGGCGCTTTTGGTGGGGGCTAGGTAGGTTCACGGCCGGAGCCGCACTTGAGTTCGTGACGCCACCCACGGGATGTGGTGAAGGTAGACACCACTGCTGCAGTTACGGGGCACGCGGGGGAGATGGTTATGCAGCAAGTTGTTAACCCTTCCGTGGGCAGGGATGATGGCCCCGGGACCCGTTGGGGATAGCTGGGCAATGCAGGGTGGTGCGCGGCCAGATGGCACTGTTGTACTTACTGATATTGACACACACAAGTCTCTAGTAATCCAAGTTGATGGTTGTCGGTGCCCGCAGCCGGCTGCGTCTGGTCCCCCACCCGGTTTGGTGGTCTTGGCCTTTCTCCTGCACTGTGTTGTGTATTTGGGCTGCCTGCGCTTCAGCGACGGGAGTCCGCTCTCTGGCTTTGTGGATGTCGGGAGAGCCCTTTTGCCCGCAGATGCTGGCCCGTGGGATCTCTCTGCCTGTGCGGTGGCTTTCTATCCCCCTCATTGGGCTGTTGTCTTCAGTCGGGACTTGGGTGGGAAAGGACTTATAGTCCAGACCGCAATCAGTGAATTAACTCAGTCCAGTGGATTCTGGAGCTTGTTTCAGGGTCTGAGTACCCCCCTGTGTGCTCCGGTTTCCGAGTCGGTTCCCCGGGTCGGCACTGGCGGGCCACTACCCTGTCCCGGTCCACCACGGTTCCACCGAGCCGTCTTCCCGGCTTCTGCAGGCTAAGGCCACCGTTTGCCGAGGTACCAGGGCTATGACTGTGGCACCTGTCAGACTCCTTCACTCCCCTTCACTCTCAACTGAACTGACTAAACTGCCTGCCTCAGACCCTCTGAACTCCTCGGTGGGCGTGGCCAACCTCCTGGCTCCGCCCCCTGATGTGTCCATAAAGCACTGAGGGAGGTGACTAGGTTTTAATAGTTGGCTGATGACACCTTTTTGGGGGACAGGTGTAGTGCGGGGGTCTGTCACTACCTGGCTAGTCCAGGGCGTCACACTAACACCATTGGTTCAGTGAACTGAACGCTCGTTTGCCATTGGTTTCATTTGTACCGACATCTAATTTCTTCTGGTAACCAAACAATATGGTCTCTAATACACGAGAACCCAAAAAGTTGTGCGCCAAAGTGGTGGATGGACTCCTGACACCCCAACAGCAGCAGCTCTTACTGCACATACTCAGAAGAGTCCTCCATTCTCGCCATCATGTGTGAGAAGAATGTGATCACAACGCACCTTTGATACTGGGATCTCCAGGGATCATTAGTGATCTGTGGAGTGACCTGGTGGTCAGTATTTCCATTTCCCTGCAGCACCACCGGCTAGCTTCAGGTGCCTCCCTCCAGCCTCCAGCCTCCGTTTTGCCTTCCTACTTTCCCTTCATGCATCTTCTTGCGTCACTCTTCTCCTCGTCAAGATCTCATTCTTTTCGATGCTCCATAAAATCCGCATCAGACTCGTAACTGTCTCCATCACGCACAATCTGATTGGAATTACCAGGTTGGTGGAAGCAGAGAAATGAGAAATTATCTGAGCCTCTGTTGAACCCTGATTTGATTGTACAGAAATGCAATCAGACATAGATAAAAAAAAAAATGCTGTTGTGGGGGAGGGGCGGGGGGCCGAGAACCCACAACTTGGAGAAAGTTGGAGAAGTTGATTCACAATGTGGCTGATTCCATTGTACAGAAATACGATCTTTCCTATTTTTATTGTTCGCTTTTCCAGTTAAATAACAAAAGAACTGATGTCTTAACAACAAAGTCATTAACTTTCGCCGAGCTCGCCGCTACTTCATTTTAATTACCGTGGCGGGGTGGAGCTCGGAGACGGCGGCTAATTTGTAGCAGTGTAATTAAAAAGCTTCCAATTCACATCTGCGTTCAGCAGTACGGGGGCTATTTATAAAGCTCCCGGCAGACAAGCGCTGCCTACATGCCCATTCTGAAGACGGAGTTTTCCTGGAAGTAATTACGGCCGGTAGCCTCCTCTACAGACCAGTGGCCACCAAGTAATTATACAACAAGAGATCTCCTTTGTTACACAGAGGACAAAGAACAGAGAACCGTGTCACTGACCCATCTGACCACCACCATCCACACAGCACCAGAAGGCGCCCATATTGGACACTAACAAAGCTGGCCCAAGGCTTGAGTGGTAGAAGACCTCGCCGTCAAATCAGAAGCCAAGACTGGACTGACCAAACCACAACTCCAACATTTATCCTTACCTCCACCCCTTAGTGTGTCTCAAGACTCATACCTTCTCTAGGGATCAACCTGACTTTGCCAAATTCATCTCATTTCAGGTCCAAGTTAGGTTCTGCACCTAGTCACCGTGCAGGATACCTGACCCTAGGCTCACCCTGAGCTCGGCCCTAGGTAAGGAGCGGATGGGATGAGCACTTAGTCAACTACACTAAGTACTAAAGAAGACACAGGGAGCACAAATAGGGAAAAGTATATGAATAACCTATATCCAGATGACTCAGTCAGAGGAACTCCATAACCATAAAGTTTCTCCAGATACAAGCCTACTGCTTGTGTGTCACCCAGGGTTATGGGGTACTCGGTCCCGGGCAGTATATGTCTTGGTAATGTCACTTTGGTGGCCGTTGCCCGGTCCTGTGCCCTGGGTGCTTTCTGAAAAGGGGAATATTTACAGGGGATTAGAATAATGTTCACACGTGACGCCACTTGCGGTGTTGTGTCTATGTAGATGGAGCTGCCGCTGCACAATGTCCACTACTGGGGCTGGTGTTTATGGCAGCCTGGGTGTTGTGCCCTCAGCAAGCAGGGCCGGGCCCCAGAGGGTAGGTAATGTGATGGGTGATGGAAGAAGGAAGGCCACACAAGGGGTTCAGTGCAACTGGTTCTTTACGCACTTACTGGTGGTAACTGGTCACCCGAGGCCGGCTGGTTTCACCTTCAGGTCCCATTTATCTCAGTGCCGGTTTAGCAACCTGGTGGCTTCTTCCCCTGCACCTGTCGTTTTGTTGGTGGGTCCCCGTAGCATAGAGCAGCTGGGGGTCCCCTCCTGGTGGTTTTTCTACTGCAGTCTGTATGACGGTAGCGTGAACTCTGTGGGGTTGGAGTCTCTGGTCCCTGGTTCTCCCTTCGCTACAGAGTCCCGAACTTCAAGGTCAGCGAGGTCCTTGATGGTCCCCTTGACGCGCAGGTGTTATCAAGCCTGCCTGGGGCTTCTGCCTGACCTAGGGTCCTGTACCCCGTTGGTGCGTATGTCGCGGGCGGAGGAGGGGACGCCGCGCTCTCCCTCTACTCGGGTCCGGCGGGCACAGCGGCCTGCTGCTGCCGCTGCTCGGTGGCTCGAGCGATGGGCCGGATCCCGGGGACTCAAGCGGCGCTCATCGCCTGTGAGTGAAAGGGGTTGTTTGGGTGTGGGGATTGTTTATTGTCCGTGACGCCACCCACGGTTGTGGTGATTTGTTGACACCACCGCTGCTCTGTATGGGGATCCCGGGAAGGATGGTATGGAGCAGCTAGTTGTTGTGTTGCCCCTCCGTGGGTAGGGGTTGGTGATCCCGGGGCCCAGTGATGAGGTGGGAGATGCAGGGCTTGGTGGGCGCAGGGACGCGGGGGCAGCGCTGTGCCTGGCGGCACTGTGGTACTCACTCAGCCTGAGACGATGACACAGTTCTCGGTAAAACACACGGCTGGAAAGACGGTTCCCACGGACGGCTGCACTTGCTTTCCCCAGTAGGTGACGGTGACGGTCCCTCTGTCCTGCACCTAAGTTGATAATGGTTGCGATGGGTTCCCACCGGTAACCCGCTCCCCGGCTTGGATATGGGCCGGAGGAGCCCTACTTTGCCCGCAGGCGCTGGCCCTGAGAAACTGGTGCCCTGGCGGTGGCAGTGTCTCTCTGTTACGGTTTGACTGTTGCCTTCAATCGGGACTTGGTTGTTAGGAGACAGACGTCCCCTTCACTGACGGATTTGGCAAATTATGGCGACTCCTAGCCTTGCCGGGATCCGAAAGGCCCCTGCCCTGGTGCTGACTGTTCTTCGTATACTGCTCCAGACCGCCGGGTCACCACCCGTCCGCGGTCCTTCCAGCAACCTCCGAGCAGTCCCCCTGCAGACTATCACCGCCGTCTGCTGACCTTGCTGTCACTGTCCGGGACACACACCCGGACCAACTTCAGGCTTTCTTAACTGTCCTTTTGCACTGACTCTACTCTTACTGTTTTCTCCTTCACTTCCCTCACTTGACTCCTAAACTCCTCTGCCTGGTTCTTCCCGCCTCCAGGGCTGTGAACTCCTCGGTGGGCGGAGCCTACCGCCTGGCCCACCCCTGGGTGTGAACATCAGCCCCTGGAGGAAGGCAACAAGGATTTTGGTAGCCTTGGTGTTCCTAACTGGGGTGTAGGGCGTGGTGGTGTTATGACCTGTGAGCCCTGGCTTGCCCAGGGCGTCACATTCCCCCTTAGCAAAATGCAGACCGTCCGCGGGCTGCCCGTCCAACACCGGTTTTATTTTCTGAAAAATATGTAAAAAGGTAAACGGTAACATAACAATTTATGACAACATCCCACATCGGGAGGCACATTTTCTTAAACGTTGCAAACGGTTTACGGTTACGGTCTCCGCTCTCTCCCACCCAAGCAACCTGGCCCTGATGCTGCCCCTAAAACCCAGGCAGCACCCCTTTACCCAAGTCCTGCACCAAGTCACCCGAGCGGGATCTGTCCTTCCCCTCCAGAGGGTAGCCACCGGTTCCTGTGGTGGCTGGGCCCCAGCCTGCTCTGCTGAGGGCCCTCCCTCCAACCTGCCTCTCCGGAGGCGGCAACTGCGGAAACGGTAACGGTAAAACAACTTATTTACATGCCACTAACGTTTGTGGTTGCCCTGCAAGTTCACGGGCTTGTCCATGGAAAGTCCTCCATGCACAACTTTCAAACGGTCCCCACGGGGACAACGGTGTCGGCAACGGCCGGTTTTCTCAATCACGGTTAATCAGATGAAGCTTCAGTTCCATTTTGCTTATCATCATTCTTTAAACTTTCAAACAAAACTCAGTGGTGGTCCCAACGGGGATTGGACAACGGTGCTCCGCTGCCCTATTCCAAGTCGTCAGCCTCATCTGAGGGAGGGGGCACGGCGCTCACTTGGGACTCCTGGCTGCCCCTTAGCTTAGCGTCCAGCGCAAACCACCCCCTCTCCCCACAGTGCCGGGTGTATTGCACAATGTCGCCCGGCATTAGGTTACGGCCGGGATGCTCCTCAGGCAGGTGGGCATGCACATCCCGCCGGGCTACAAACACTTCGGCCTCCAGGCCCGGTTCGTATATAAACTCATAGCCCCGGCGGACATCAAACCGCCTCACCTGCCCTTCGTACAGCGGGCCCCGGACCCGGAACGTTGCTTGACGGAGGCTCTCTTTCTCTCTAATTGCTCGGGCCACCAGCTCCACCTTCTTCCTCTCTCTCTCACCGATCTCCAGGCCCAGCGGTACCGGCTCCCTGTCCCAATATGGCGCTGCTGCGAGCTCCGGCGCACGGGTCGGGCCCCGCGGGACATTCTGAACGTTGCCCACTGTCAGGGATCTGGGCGGCAAGTCCCGCGGTGTCTTGGCCTTGGGCGCAACCTTGCAGCGACAACCCGGCGCTACCTCAGCCGAGGTGTGGGGGATGGGCACAGGGGCTTTCCGCAGCTGGGCCTCCGGCTCGGAACGGTTCATCAGCTCCGGCTCGGAGACTTTCTCTGGAGACGCCTCCGGTATGGTTTTCGGAGCCTTCCAGGGCAACACCTCCGGTCGACTACGGGCTCCGGCTACAGGTCGGCCCGCCTGGGCGGGGATGCTGGGTATTGCTACCGGTTGCGGTGGTAGCGGGCCTAGTGGCAGGGTCACGGCTTCCAAGACAGGTGGCGAGGGAGGCAGCGGGGGGAGAGGGCTTGGACCAGGTCCCGCAGCCGCGATGACCGGCCCTTCAAGGGCATCAGGGCGTGGGTCACTCACCCTCCCTTCCTCCGCTTCCTCCTCGCGTCTCCGCACGGTTGCTATAACGTCCGCCATGTCGGTCTTCCACTCCTCCATGAGGAGCTGCATCCTGACCTGCAGCCGTTGGTAGAGCTGCGCGGTCCGGATCTCCACCCACGCCGCAGTTTCAGGCACGAGGGCTACGGTGTCGCGGGACGGCATCCACATGCTGCTGGCTTTTCCCAGGAACAAGATGTCCACAGAGTCCTGGCGTCCCTGCTTTTATAGCTGCGTTCACATGCAGCCAGCCGCCATCGCGTCCCCCTTAGCTTCTTTCCGGCCCCTCCTCTATTGGGGCGGAGTTTTGGCCTTCGCGCCTCTGCTACTCGAGAAGACGCTCGAGTGGGAACTTTTCGCGCCAAAGATGGCGACTTCTGAAATTTTCCGGCCGGATACCTCCGGCGGTCACAAGGCGCACCTCTACCCAACGGCAGAGCGGTAAGATCCTGTTCGTGACGCCAAGTTGTCGCGGGCGGAGGAGGGGACGCCGCGCTCTCCCTCTGCTCGGCTCCGGCGGGCACTGCGGCCTGCTGCTGCCGCTGCTCGGTGGCTCGAGCGATGGGCCGGATCCCGGGGACTCGAGTGGCGCTCCTCGCCCGTGAGTGAAAGGGGTTGTTTGGGTGTGGGGATTGTTTATTGTCCGTGACGCCACCCACGGGTGTGGTGATTTGTTGACACCACCGCTGCTCTGTATGGGGATCCCGGGAAGGATGGTATGGAGCAGCCAGTTGTTGTGTTGCCCCTCCGTGGGTAGGGGTTGGTGATCCCGGGGCCCAGTGATGAGGTGGGTGATGCAGGGCTTGGTGGGCGTAGGGACGCGGGGGCAGCGCTGTGCCTGGCGGCACTGTGGTACTCACTCAGCCTGAGACGATGACACAGTTCTCGGTAAAACACACGGCTGGAAAGACGGTTCCCACGGACGGCTGCACTTGCTTTCCCCAGTAGGTGACGGTGACGGTCCCTCTGTCCTGCACCTAAGTTGATAATGGTTGCGATGGGTTCCCACCGGTAACCCGCTCCCCGGCTTGGATATGGGCCGGAGGAGCCCTACTTTGCCCGCAGGCGCTGGCCCTGAGAAACTGGTGCCCTGGCGGTGGCGGTGTCTCTCTGTTACGGTTGGACTGTTGCCTTCAATCGGGACTTGGTTGTTAGGAGACAGACGTCCCCTTCACTGACGGATTTGGCAAATTATGGCGACTCCTAGCCTTGCTGGGATCCGAAAGGCCCCTGCCCTGGTGCTGACTGTTCTTCGTATACTGCTCCAGACCGCCGGGTCACCACCCGTCCGCGGTCCTTCCAGCAACCTCCGAGCAGTCCCCCTGCAGACTATCACCGCCGTCTCACTTTTCACTTGACTTCAGCTTCACTCCTCAGCTCCTCTACCACTTCGCTGTTTTCTCCTTGACTTCCCTAGCTTAACTCCTCTGCCTGGTTCTTCCCGCCTCCAGGGCTGTGAACTCGGTGGGCGGAGCCAACCGCCTGGCCCACCCCCTGGTGTGAACATCAGCCCCTGGAGGAAGGCAACAAGGATTTTGGTAGCCTTGGTGTTCCTAACTGGGGTGTAGGGTGTGGTGGTGTTATGACCAGTGACCCCTGGCTTGCCCAAGGCGTCACACGTAGTTCTGGGAGTACTCCACCGGCAACTACCCGCCTGGGCCCTCAGGTTACTGTTCACTCCGGTCGGCGCGTCTGCACACTTCGACTTTCAAACTCTTTCTCCTCACTGTTCACTCTCCACTGTCTGACTCTTTTTGCCTCACTGTCCACAGTCTGTCCCTCCCACCTGGTCAACTAGTGGACTGGACTGGCTCCCCCTCTAGGCGGCCATCCATTGGTCTAACCCTAGCCTGGTACCATTCTATGGGGGATGTTGGGGAAAACTGGGATTACCTGGAGTGTTTGTGTGTTACCGGCACTGGTCTTCTGGGTCCCTAGAGGTAGGCCCTGCATCCTGGTGAGGGATGCAGTACCTTGTAGCTCCCTGATGGCTTCAGGGGCGCTACAGTTGCACTCAGGACCTGTACAGGGTATTTAAACCTATCACCAGCAGAGAGTAAGGGGAAATGAGAGTATATAAAAACACCAAGGGAAGTGCTGATGATTAACAGCTGAAAAGTGAGGAAATCAGCAGGGTCCTAATGAGAAAGAGATTATCTTTACAGTTAGGCTGGTTTCAGACGTCCGTGTTTAATCAGGTACCAGTCACACGCATGGTTATGGTCACACGTGTGTCATACATGTGTCTCACGTGTGGCACACATGTGACATCTGTGTTTGCATACGTGTGACAGGTACCGGAGAAAACACAGGTCTGTGAAATAAAAAGATTTTTCATATTTACCTGCTGTCTCCGGCTCTGCTGCCTCCCGCTCATGACCGCCGCTCATTATATTCATCAATTATTCACCGCACTCAGGAAGCCGGAGCATCGTGGGTACAGCACCGCCGGGGACAGCACCACGGGGACATCACCGCGAGGACAGCACCGCGAGGACAGCACCGCCGAGGACAGCACCACGGGGACAGCACCACGGGGACATCACCGCGAGGACAGCACCGCCGAGGACAGCACCGCCGGGGACAGCACCGCCAGGGACAGCACCACGGGGACATCACCGCGAGGACAGCACCGCCGAGGACAGCACCGCGGGGACAGCACCGCGGGGACAGCACTGCAGGGACAGCCCCGCGGGAACATCACCGCGGGGACAGGTGAGTATTCTGCAAGCACAGTGACATCCAGGAGGTCATCCGAGTTCCCAATGAACTCTGCTGACATCCTGATGACCCACCGTGACACCCGCGCTATAGCTTCACGGGTTCATCAGAGTTCATTGGGAACTGTGATGAGTCCCCGATGCTGTCCCCACAGTGTTCTGGCTTACAGGTTCTTACCACACACACAAACCCTGCACACACACACACACACACACACACACACACACACACACACACTCACACACACACACACTGAGCACATATACACACATGTGTATACACACATAGCAGACACACACACATGGATACACCGAGCGCATACACACATAGCGCACATGCATGTATACACTGAACACACACACACACACACACACACACACTCCCCGGCACTGAAGTCCCCAGCGCTGTCCCCAGCGCTGCTCCACAGGGCACTGAATATTCAGTGAGTATAATGAGTGGCGATAAGGAGCGGGAGGCAGCAGAGCTGGAGACAGCATCGCTGGAGAGAGGTAAATATAGAAAATATTTTCATTAAAAAGACCCATATTTTCTCCGGAATGTTTTCCACTGATGTCACACAGATCACATCAGTGTGCGATCCATGTGACATCCGTGCTGCGGAGATGCCTGTGTGAAGCCCCACATGTGTTGTGTCGGTGCATTACCTTCAGGGACTCCACATGGGATGGTCTGGTCACAGGTAGGGAACCTTCTCTTTAGGATTTTCGTGACGCCACTCTCGGTATTGCGGTCAGGGGACCGCCACTGCAAGTTAAGGGACGCCTGGGGTTGTTGATAGGTGCAGTTAGATGGTGTGGCCACCCAAGAGTAGGGCTGGCCCCAGGACCCGTTTTGAGTGGGTGGAACCACAAGGCACAGAATGACTCAGTCCAGGCAGTCTTTCAGGGTTTTTACTCACAGTTGATGGCAGGGTGAGTAACCCGGGCGTAGCTGGGATGAACCAGGCTGGAACCAGGTATCCTTCTGGCTGGCTGATGAGGGTGACTACCAACTCGCCTTCCTAGCCCTGTGTGTTTTGGGGTGACCCCTACTTGAAGCCCTGCTGGGGTCGCCCAGGGAAGTTGCTGATGCCTCTCTCCCCTACTTTTGGCCTATTTACTTGTAGCCTGGACCAGGTCACTCCGACTGCTTGCCTCCTGTGAACTATGGGCCCTCTCTTCGCTACGTGGCTCCGGACTCTGTGTGTGGTGGTGAGGGCGTGAAGTACCAGCACCTGCAGGTTGAGCAGGACAACTGAATGGTCCCCTACTCTGAGAACCTGCACTCGTACGGGCCTGGTATCTCCCTGCCAGTCCCCTTACTCAGCCACCCCTTTGCTCTCTCTAGCCTTGGGTGGTTTTCGGGTAGCACTACAAGGTGACCTATCTCCCCCATTGGTAGTCACTGCGCGTACGCTGTCAGTGTTGTGTCAGCTTCCAGGGTCTGCTCCACACGTCTCCTCTCCCTGAGCTACACTCCAGACTGACTCACTACTCCCTCCCCACTGTGCCTGCCTACGCCACCTAGCAACCAGGCTCTCTACCACACCCCTTGAGTGGACATGGAGGCTACGCCCCCTCCTGGATTCCCCAGGGGTCCTCCCAAAGGTACATGTGTGAGACCTGATCACTATGCGCCTGTGTAGTCACACCTCGGTCAGCCTTCTGGATCACCTGTATTGTACTGCCCCAGCATGGGTGCAGTACTCAGTGGTGCCTGACTAGGTCAGGGGCGCTACACCTGCGTGTGTGCGTGCGGGGTGATGAAAGGTCACACGGTCCGTGTGCAAAAATGGACGTGCGAGGCACATCATAGAATAACATGGGTACGTGTGACATCCGTGTTAAAAACGGATGTCACACGTACCTAAAACACGGACATCTGAAACCAGCCTTAGTCTGACATTAAACAATGGATAACTTTTCTTGATTTGCCGAGCAAAATAACAATATGTCTGACCTAATTAGGAACAGTTCATCCCCCACACATGTGGTCAGACTCTGACTCATCACACCTTGGTCGCTCCTCTCTGCACCCGTTCTAGTTCAGCTCTGTCCTTCTTATACACCGGAGACCAAAATTGTACATAGTATTCTCGGTGTGGTCACACTAGTGACCTGTATAGGGGTAAAACTATGTTCTTTTCATGAGCATCTCAGCCTCTTTTAATGGATCCCATTATTTTATTAGCCTTGGCAGCAGCTGCCTGACACTGGTCAGTAAGGTTGAGTTTGCCGTCCACCCATACACACAAGTCTTTTCCAGTGATAGTTTTAAGTTAACTTATGCTTTAGAATTAAGTACATAATTTAAAATTGTATTTGCTCTTCCCAAGTGGATGACCTTCTATTTATCCAATCCAAATTAGTTCTAGGAAGAGACGCAGATAGCAGGTACAGGTAACTGGTACTAGAACACGAGATGCAGTAATGGGTACGGGACCTGAGAACTAGCAACTTACTACGGATAGGCAATGTTGCTCAAGCACCTCCCAAGTGAGGAAAGTGCCTTAAATACCTTCAGGGTGATTGCTGACCTAAAGGGTCACTTCCGGGTAATAGGACGCTTGCCCTTTAAGACAGGGGCATGGCCGCATGAACACTCCCAGAAGGTCTCCGTGGGGCCTAGAAGCAGGAGGAAGCTGCGAAAGGTCCCAGGGCAAAAACTGGGTGCATGGACCCGTCGGACAGGTGAGGAGAACGATACCCCCGCCAAGGCATAAGAGCATGAGTGTGCGGGGGCGCTGCGCCGGGACCAGGCACTACAAATGGTCCGTCTATCACTGTACATAATTACTGCAGTAATTGGAGGTGTCTCCCATCCGGGCTGGGAATTGATCTATGATTCAGAGGTGGTGACGTACCTGTATCACCCCATGGGACCTGCAGGGCATAACTCGTCACCGGGCCAGTGGTTTTGTGGGGTTGCTGTGAATGGTCTGACCCGGCTCTGTGGCCCCGTCAGCAACAGGCAAAGAGAGAGTCAAAAGGGGGATGGGGGGGTTTGCTTTGCAGCGCCACCCGTGGTGCGTGGCCAGCGATTAGCCATCACTCCGAGATGTCGCTCTCCTCCGGGGCTAATGTAACCGCAACCCAGATAGTCCAGCTCTCCACAGTTGGAGCGAGCCCCAGGGATGATGGTGGGGACGGGGGAAGGGCCGTTAGTGCTGAAGCGCAGGGCGGCGGTGCCGGTAAATCAGAGTCTCACACAGGGGCTGCGGTTCCAGGTGTTTTACTCACAGTTCGTGTGCTGTGCCATCAGAGTACTGGTCATCCCCGTGATGGGCCCCAGGCGATCCCGGATGAAACAGAGGTCACCACCGGTGTTGTGAAGCGTGTGAGACCTTCCTCCTTGCGCCTTGTAGTGTGGCTCCCCGTAGCGTGAAGCTACTTGGGGACCCCAGTGTCCTTGGCTTTAGTTGCCATCCCATACGCAGGCAGTGCGAAACTTGTTATGGACCCAACCGTGGCCATGGCTCCTGTCTCTCTCTGCTGCTGTGAAATCCCCCTTCCCTGCAGATTTGTTAGAGCCCATGAAGGTTCCCCTAACCGAGGGCTCTGCACCCTGACTGGCGCCGGTCCCAAAGGGGCTGTTGGGGGGGCTTACCCTCAGGTTACCGAGTTGCTCCTAGGTCTCACAGCTCCACTTGGTCATCTCCTGCTTCTCCCAGTCCATCCTGTGCAAACTCAGTGCGGTGTCATGGCCTCTGGCCCTGGGACTGATTCCACTTATCTCCCATCCCCAGGACTAGTCTGTTAAATGCTGCTCTCCTAAGGCTGTCTGCTCTTTTCTGTGTCCTGGACTGATCTGAAGTCAAAACCCTTCTAAAGTGAAACTAAGTGTGTTTGCTCACTTCCCAGGCAGCCCCCACCTTTGTGATGACTCATCCTGCCCGGGAATTCCCCAGCCTGGCTAACTAGGTGTTTATGTCATTGTACTGTGTAAGTGTAAACCAGTGGTTAACCTCCTCTTACCCGGGTGAGCATTGCAACTTAAGTCAGATGCAATAACCTGTGGCGACTGAGCCCCAGTGGTGCCACTTACCTCCTGCTAGTGACATTTAATGGGGAATTTATGGTAAATAACATAGAAAAGGTATTCAGCAGATCGCCCTTTCCTTTATCCTCCTCCACCATTTCACAAAGACTATTTTTCAGGGGGCCAACATTATCATTTCTGAGTTTCTTACTGTGGCTATACAATATTTTTGGATCATTTTTACTCCCTCCATCTCAATTTTTGCTGTCTTGATTACCAGTGATCAATTGCCGTTAACCAACCTAGTGTGGACGATTTAGAGAAGGAAGCTTCTTTCTCACCTCATGGGGGCATCTGGAAAGGAACCCGCTGTGTCCGGTGATCTGGAGGTGGCACAGACGGATTCCGCTAATGTGGAGCTGTATGATGGTGCGATCTACATACAATGTTATCGGCACCAGCTGTTATCTCCTGCCTCTGTAATGGAACATTCTGTATTCACCGCAGACACATTTTCCACATGAATTGAGACTTTTAATAATGAATGATCAGCCCTGGAGGGGACACAATCGGGTTTCGCTGACAAGTTTTCTTTCCACTTGTAGCATTGATTTATGAGATAAAGATGGAAATCCCGGCTGGTGACAGTCAGGTCTGCGGCGTCTGTTCATGGCAGGCAGCGATGACTTCCCGCCACATCACACCTTACAGTGACACGGAAGAAAACAAAGTTTACTTTCCACCTGTAGACGCCTTCTCCTTCCGCGTCTTCACAGCCGGCATTCAGCGACTTAAGGTGATTAAAGGATTTGTAAAACATTAAATTAAGAATAAGGATAAAAAAAAAGTCGTTTTGTATCCCCCGCGGGCGCAGCAATCAGACTGTAAATTGGAAAGCTCTTGTGCAGATAATGGCGGCAGCTGATTTCGGCGGAGCTGCTGGCATTGATTAGCGGGGCCGGTTCTGTGTCCCTGCAGGGTGATAAATAATAGATAAGTCCGTATTCAGCAGCCAAATCGGAAAAAAGAGGATTTTATCAGGATGGTAAGGAAGCTGCCAGCGTTAGACGGCGGGTGCAGAGTCAGGCGCCGCACGCGGCATCTCACGTACATAGCGCCAAGACCTGGGAATTACATGATGACAATTCTGTAAAGAAAGCTCCTCCATAGGGGAACACTAGCAACGGGCGGGGATGGTGGATCCAAAGGTCACAGAAGAGCGCAAGACTTAAAGGGAACCTGTCACCAGTTATTTAGTGTATGAGCTAATACCACCCTCTTACTTAGTACTTGTATTCATTCTAAAAAGTTGTATATTGTGTCCTGACCCCCCTGTACAGCCCCCAAAAATTTTTAGCAGCTCCCATGTTGTATGAAAATGCAAACGGTCCGGTCTGATGGGCATCATTGCAGCGGCTCCTGTTATGAACTGGTGGCAATCGTGAATGATCACAAAAAATCACATTAATCAGGAAAAAAGAAAAACTACAAAAGTAGTTGGAAACTAAGCTAACCGCAATCCCCTATCTATCGGACAACACTAGAAGTAGCAGAGGGATGTATCTAACACACCTAGACACCTCGTCACTGCTGGAAAAACTTGCTATACCTCAAAGAAATGAGGAATACTAACTTGCCTCGGAGCAGTCCCCAAAGGAATAGCAAGCCCCCAACATGTAACGATGATGATGTAAGCAAACACAATACACAGATAGAAAATATAGATTAGCAAAGGTGAGGCACGACTTACCAGATAGAACAGGACAGGAAAGATAACTGATTGTGGCCAGCAAAAAACCCTGCAAAAAATACCAATCTCCTGAGAGAAAAAGGCCCTAAGACCACATGGTCTTCCCCACTATATCAGGTACTCTTGTGCCAAACACTTTGAACAGAACTGCAGATATAATGGGAAGAAACAAAATCACAGAACAAATAATATTCTAAAGTGCAAATCCAAATCAGAACAGGGAGAAACTCCCTTTCTTGCTGAAGGAACTGCCCTCCCAAAATAGCAGAGAACCAGATCCTCACATATAAGAAAACAACACAGAACAAAAAGGAGAGAAAACCACCCACAAACACACATAGGTGCAAAACCAGCAATTAAGCAAAGAAAACCTGCAGACTTATCTGGAGTGAATTCTGGCAAAAGATAAATTGAGGAAACTGAATGACAAACTCCAAGCCATCTTCAGAGGTAGAAGAAAACATGTATCACCGGCAGCAGTTAAGCAGAAACTGCTCTCCTATATACACCAGGCTGGTCAGCAACAGGACTTCCTGGATTCCCAATTAATACCAACACCTGTTTGAGTCACAGATTCAGACTCAGCTTCATTGCCACTCCTGACCACCAGAAGGAGCTCCAAGCCAGCACCCACTCGGATGACATTCACAACAGGTTGCTGTCCCTCCTTTTCGTAGCTAAATTCCTTCTTCCCGATATGATTGATGTGGATGACACGTCTTGCGTCATCCACATAGCCAAACGAATATCGCACCTTCATCATCACGGTTCGCGCAGGCGCACGAAACTTTGAATGGTTCCAATAAGCAGGAGCCGGAAATACTTGTGTCGACGCATGAGCATTTAGGTTTCAGTCTCTGCCCGCAGCAAAAGTGTGCCTGCACAAACCAGAGACATCCTGGTTTGTTCAGCTATATAGATGAAGAATCACATGTGGTTCACATCAATCATTTCAGTAGGATAGAAATTAGCTACAAAGAGGAGGGACAGGAGCCACTGCAATGACGCCCATCAGACCGGACCAGTCGGATTTGCATATGTGACACCCCTTGACTAGTTAGGTCGTCACAGGGTACTGCACGCTCTTTATCTCCCAGTGCAGGAATCAACCCCCCAGTGGTTCTGGATTCCCAACTTGCAGTACTGCCTCCATCAGTGTCCAAAATCCCAATCACACCTCGCACCTCACCCTGTCAGGCACACCAGTGGGCTGCTAAGCTGGAATAGGGTCGCCCACCTAGGGGTCAGGCAGGGAGGTGGAAGGTGACAAGTCAGTTCTGTAGTAGCCCTCGAAAAGGTGAGGACCTCAGGGAAGATGGGAGTTGGAGCTCCCATAGGAGAAGTAGATTAGGTTGCAGACGGTGGTCTGGACCCGGAGGAGTCGGAGGCCCGGTCGTGGGATATTGGGACATGGGTGCCTGGCTTAGTCGAGGAGGACGGTCGGCAGCTGAAGTTCAATAGCCGGTCTGGGGCCGAAAGCACGTCGGGGTACTGGACCCTGGGTCAGGGAGAGGCTTCAAGCAACCCGGTAATTAACGTGTGGAGGAAAGGGCCTTTATAGGCTGTCCCCACGAAGCTCAGAGATCAAGGGCACTAGCGCAACGAGGGGGATAGGGTTTTCAAAGCAAAGCAGCCCACTGAAATCCCAAGCGTGAGCCCCTGAGAGCAAGCTCCTCTGCTACCCATAGTAGGGAGCGGGGCCCGGATGGCTTCAAGCTTACGGGCCACAACGAACACTAAAATTCTGTGAGGCAGGATCTGGACCATCAGGCAGTGCTGCAGGGGACGGGACCCCCAAGAGGGCAGCGGCACCCAGAGACTTGGTTAACTGCGTTGTCAGCGTCTGTTTTCCTTCTGAGTGAGTACCTAATCAGCCCCTGCTACCAGCGAGCCTGTGCTCTCCCTGCAATCCATCCCACCATCCAGAGTCCCGGGGTCTCCCTTACACATGGAGGGTAACATCATCTGGCTACCCCACTCCATCACCCCGGGTACTCCCAACGGCAGTGGCAGTACTCCCTATTACCGCACACCACGGGTGGCGTCACAAACTATCTAATCCCCTGTAAATAACCCCCCATCACATTTTAGAGTGACCATGAGCCTCCGGGTCCGGAGATCCTCGAGCCACGAGTAGCGACACCCGTATCCGAGCAGTTCAACCGCTGCTGGGGCGGTACACATACAGTGCAGGAGCTATTCAAAAGCTATTGGATTAAGCTCCGGTGCTCGGTTCGGCCATTCTAGCAGATTTATTCTCTTTCTCTCACACCAGTTGAGTGTTTTCTTTCCTGTGTGTTTGGGATCAATGTCTACTGAAATGACCACCCTCGTTTTATCTCCATCATCCTGGTAGATGGCAGCAGATTTCTATCAGGTATGTCTCCGTACATTTATCCATTCATCCTTCCTTCAATTATGCAAGTTGCCACCACCGTCTTCTAAAGATCAGCCGCACGCCATGATGTTTCCACCTCCACACTTCACTTTTGGTGTTTTGGGGGTGATTTGCCTTTTGACCTCCAAACATGCTGTGTATTGTGGCCTTCAAAGAGTTCAGTTTTGGTCTCGTCTGACCAGACTTTATTCTCCAGTATTTCACAGGTTTTTCTCTAAATGTTGTTGAGTAAACTTTAAACGCTCTTGAACCTGCTGTTTGGTCAGCAATGGAGTCCTGTGTGGTGAGCGTGCACACAGGAGCGTGCATACAGACTATGGAGAGGAAGTGCATTACTTATTGTTTTCTGTGAAACAATTGTACTTGCTAATTCCAGGTATTTCTGTAATGACCACACAGGTCCTTGGTGTGGAGACATGAGGGTCAGTGGATGCTCTCATCCACTTGCCTGTCTGTCTGGTAAAAGACCGCACGGAGCAGGGTACATCCCACTAAACACCCAAACTCCTTCCCCATGGACAGAACAATACACATGCAACACAGGGTGAAGGTACCCCACTCCAGTAAGACTTTATTGGGTCACCAGCAGTCAACAGTATATAGTATATTCCCAGCAAGAACACAAGATGTTACAAGTGACAGAGTCTCTTCCTTCCACTGGCCCACCAGGGATTAAAATCTTCGTGACTTCAGGGCATCCAGGGCCAACTACCCTAGCCACGCTTTTGATGGTGATCCACTGAGAGGAGCTTAGGAGGCTAACCAAGCACACCGAGGTATGTAACCAGGTGACCGGGTTGTCCCAACCAGGGTTCTCCAAGTGAATTTGTGGACTCAGTGGTGGGCAGTGGAGCAGTTCTGTGATCCTCCAGGTGGATCCATGGTCCCTAGGCTGAAGTCCTGTAAGATGACACTGGTGACAGGAGCAAGAGCCTTTTTATATTCCTCAGTTCCCATTTCAGGGTGTTGTGTCTTACAGGATTAGGTTGGAGACAAACATGGCTGTTCTCTAATTGTTCACTAATTCTGTTAGAATGTATAATTGTCCTCCAAATGCAGAGTAGTACACCGCAGGGTGCTAATGCAATTCATAATCTTCAGGCATTCCACAAATTAGCATACTGAAAGAGGCACCAAACATTCTGACATAAAACAATAGCTAATATCTCATACAAAGGACAAATACCTCTGGCATAATTAAGAATAGTTCATCATCACATTGGCTCTTGGACAACTCTTCTGATAATTCTTTTCACTTCTCTGTCTGAAATCTTGAGGGGAGCACTTGGTCATTACCGATTTATGGTGCAATTATATTCTTTCCACTTTTGGAATATGTCCCCAACAGTGCTCAGTGGAAGTTCTTTTGTAACCAATGCCATGAGTATGTTTTGAGACAATAAAGTTGTGAATGTTTTGAGACAGCTCACTGGTTTTACTCATCTTGAGATGTTTCTTGTGTGGCACCTTGGTAATGAGACATTTTTTTTTGGCCATCAGTTGAACCAGCTGATATTATTTTTCACTAAGAGGCAGGATTGCTTTCTAATTACTGATAGTGTCAGGACTTTGCATGACTTTTTGTTGCAGGATGAGCCTCTTTGCGATGGTTGAATTTCAGTCTCAGCACTGACTTCATGCATGGTATATACACCTCTGTGACACAAGCCTCCATCTCTCATCCGTTTTATGTAGCACACACTTACCTGTGGTTTAGCATCAATACTTCCATCCCTTCTCTTGATGGGAGTGTGCTAATAAGTGGAATAGGTTGGAGAGGGCCCCGTGGCATCAAGACTGGCAGCGATGCAGGACTTCATGACTGACATTGTCTCATCTACTATATGCAGCCCAACGTGTCTGGAGATATTTTATAAACTTGCAGTAAGTGTTCCCTTCCCCCGAAGACTCATCAAGCGGTTCCTTTCATTTCTTCTTTACCCTTCTTAAAGGGGATTTTTAATTACAGACTTGGGATTGAGAGGATGAAGCTGCCGGAGGTTTAAAGAATGAAGCTGATCACGGGCTCTGCAGGAAGTCTATATGTGAGATTACAGCTAATATCTGGAGATGACTGTCATTAATTCAATGCTTGAAGATTTCCCGACTGTGAGGTCTCAAGAGTAAAGAAAAAAATTACCAAATGCTTGGAATCTCCAATGAACGGCTCGTCATTCCTCAGAATCTCCAGCGCACGGCCCGTCATTCCTCAGAATCTCCAATGAACGGCCCGTCATTCCTCAGAATCTCCAATGAACGGCTCGTCATTCCTCAGAATCTCCAGCGCACGGCCCGTCCTTCCTCAGAATCTCCAATGAACGGCCTGTCATTCCTCAGAATCTCCAGCGCATGGCCCGTCATTCCTCAGAATCTCCAGTGCACGGCCCGTCATTCCTCAGAATCTCCAGCGCACGGCCCGTCATTCCTCAGAATCTCCAGTACGCGGCCCGTCATTCCTCAGAATCTCCAGTGCACGGCCCGTCATTCCTCAGAATCTCCAGTGCACGGCCCGTCATTCCTCAGAATCTCCAGTGCACGGCCCGTCATTCCTCAGACTCTCCAGTGCACGGCCCGTCCTTACTCAGAATCTCCAGTGCATGGCCCGTCATTCCTCAGAATCTCCAGTGCTCAGCCCGTCATTCCTCAGACTCTCCAATGAACGGCCCGTCCTTCCTCAGAATCTCCAGCGCACGGCCCGTCATTCCTCAGACTCTCCAATGAACGGCCCGTCATTCCTCAGAATCTCCAGTGCACGGCCCGTCATTCCTCAGAATCTCCAGTGCACGGCCCGTCCTTCCTCAGACTCTCCAGTGCACGGCCTGTCATTCCTCAGAATCTCCAGTGCACGGCCCGTCCTTCCTCAGAATCTCCAGTGCACGGCCCGTCATTCCTCAGAATCTCCAGTGCACGGCCCGTCCTTCCTCAGAATCTCCAGTGCACGGCCCGTCCTTCCTCAGAATCTCCAGTGCACGGCCCGTCATTCCTCAGACTCTCCAGTGCACGGCCCATCCTTCCTCAGACTCTCCAGTGCACGGCCCGTCATTCCTCAGAATCTCCAGTGCACGGCCCGTCCTTCCTCAGAATCTCCAGTGCACGGCCCGTCATTCCTCAGAATCTCCAGTGCACGGCCCGTCATTCCTTAGAATCTCCAGTGCACGGCCCGTCATTCCTCAGACTCTCCAGTGCACGGCCCGTCCTTCCTCAGAATCTCCAGTGCACGGCCCGTCCTTCCTCAGAATCTCCAGTGCACGGCCCGTCCTTCCTCAGAATCTCCAGTGCACGGCCCGTCCTTCTTCAGAATCTCCAGTGCACGGCCCGTCATTCCTCATAATCTCCAGTCCTCGACCCGTCATTCCTCATAATCTCCAGTGCACGGCCCGTCCTTCCTCAGAATCTCCAGTGCACGGCCCGTCATTCCTCAGAATACCCAGTGCATGGCCCATCATTCCTCAGAATACCCAGTGCACGGCCCGTCCTTCCTCAGAATCTCCAGTGCACGGCCCGTCCTTCCTCAGAATCTCCAGTGCACGGCCCGTCCTTCCTCAGAATCTCCAGTGCACGGCTCGTCCTTCCTCAGAATCTCCAGTGCACGGCCCGTCCTTCCTCAGAATCTCCAGTGCACGGCCCGTCCTTCCTCAGAATCTCCAGTGCACGGCCCGTCCTTCCTCAGAATCTCCAGTGCACGGCCCGTCCTTCCTCAGAATCTCCAGTGCACGGCCCGTCCTTCCTCAGAATCTCCAGTGCACGGCCCGTCCTTCCTCAGAATCTCCAGTGCACGGCACGTTCTTCCTCAGAATCTCCAGTGCACGGCCCGTCCTTCCTCAGACTCTCCAGTGCACGGCCCGTCCTTCTTCAGAATCTCCAGTGCACGGCCCGTCCTTCCTCAGAATCTCCAGTGCACGGCCCGTCCTTCCTCAGAATCTCCAGTGCACGGCACGTCCTTCCTCAGAATCTCCAGTGCACGGCACGTTCTTCCTCAGAATCTCCAGTGCACGGCCCGTCATTCCTCAGAATCTCCAGTGCACGGCCCGTCCTTCCTCAGAATCTCCAGTGCACGGCACGTCCTTCCTCAGAATCTCCAGTGCACGGCACGTCCTTCCTCAGAATCTCCAGTGCACGGCCCGTCCTTCCTCAGAATCTCCAGTGCACGGCACGTCCTTCCTCAGAATCTCCAGTGCACGGCACGTTCTTCCTCAGAATCTCCAGTGCACGGCACGTCCTTCCTCAGAATCTCCAGTGCACGGCCCGTCCTTCCTCAGAATCTCCAGTGCACGGCACGTCCTTCCTCAGAATCTCCAGTACACAGTTGATCAATCTGAGAGCCATGTACCGAGGTGGGCTCTTTAGGATACAGCGAAGACACAAATGGGAAATAAACGGCCCCAAAACTAGATCAATTAATGAAAGTACTTTACTACAATTTGGATATGAACGCAATCAAAACAGGGGGAGACACTCAGGGAAAATCCACAAACACTCAGCGAAGAGGCTGAGACCTTTGTGCTATACAGGGTGGCTCCTTACAATATGAGTCAACTACAATATAGACACTATATGTTACCTACAGGCGTGACTGGATATTCCAACCACCAACTACCTATTAATACCCTTAAACATGAAAAAAATTGGATGGGTGTGAAATAGAAGCCGCCCGCGGTATAGCACAACAGTTTACAAACTTAAGATAACGTTACTCTACCCCCAATTGACTATTCCCCTGCCCCAATATAAATATAGTTATAAGTATAGTATTATATGTATATAGTTATACATTAATGGAGGATCTTTCCCAAGATTCACCTTGAATGACCAAACAACTTACTATATACAACAGCTGCTTAGCGGAGAGAATAAAAACTTAAATAAATAACACATATTGTTCAACACAAGCTCCCTCCTGAATGAGCTCAATTATGGTGTTATGTCACCGCCGGAGTCCACTCCAGCGACTTCTGCTCCGATCGCCAGGCGACGCCGTGTTCCTTTCGTAGATACTGCTGGTGATGGGAGAGGAGTCGATGCCAGCGGCACCAGTGGGCGCAGGCTCCGATCATCCACTGGGCTGGGTTATCTTGGGATCTGCAGTACCGCTGGCTGACTGTGGGTGGCGTGTGTCTTCCAGCTGAAGTTGCCAGTGTTCAGCTACAGCCAATGGGAAGACACCACACCCTTCTTATTCCCCCTCCTGTCTGCTGACCTCTGCCAGAGATAGTTCTGATTTCCTGGCTCCTGATCTGCCCTATTCTGTTTGGTGATTCCTGTGTGCTGACTTCTGCGTGTTTTCTGACCACCCTCCTGGCTGCAGTTTTTGTACCTCGCTGCCCGATCCAGATTTGATCTCTCCTACGTTTTCTGATTACGTCCTTGTCTGCCGATTCTGTCCCTGTTCTGCTATTCCTGGTTTGACCCTGCCTGACGACTACTCTCATCGGACTGCAGCTTTCCACAGGTAGTGATCTCCAGGGCCCTGTGTAATTCCAAATCCCTGTATAGGGGTTAACGGGTTTCAGGGTTCTGGGGGTACTGCTTGGTGAGTGGCTTCCCTCTAGCCTGTCCATTACATCCCATCTGAGTCTGGTGATCCAGGCAGGCGTTAAATATGGCCTAAAGTCCGTGATAGGCCTTAGCAACATCCAGGTGTAAGTGAGGTCATTGTGGTCCACACAGAAGCCTCAATGGCAAAGAATTAAGCCTGATTTACACGTTACAATTAATCGTGCGATCGCATTTGCGATCGCACCCGCCCCCGTCGTTTGTGCGTTACGGGCAATTTGATGCCCGTGTCGCATAATGCTGAAACCCCCCTTCACACGTACTTACCTTCCACACGACCTCTCTGTGGGCGGCGAACATCCACTTCCTGAAGGGGGAGGGACGTTCGGTGTCACAGCGACGTCACACAGCGGCCAGCCAATAGAAGCGGAGAGGCGGAGATGAGCAGGACGTAAACATCCCGCCCACCTCCTTCCTTCCGCATTGCCGGCGGCCACAGGTAAGCTGCAGTTCATCGGAGTGATGTGTGCTGCCCCGGGTACAATGAACAAAAGGATGTGCGATTTTTAGAAAATGAGCGACGTGTCAGCGATGAACGAGAAGGTGAGTATTTCTCCTTGTTCATAGCTGTCACACGCTACGATACCACTAACGATGCCGGATGTGCGTCACTAACGACGTGACCCCGCCGACATCTCGTTAGATATATCGCAGCGTGTAAAGCCCGCTTTAGATGACGTAGTCGTGGAAACGATAGTCCCAAATGGTAACTGCGGCCTGACAGGGTTAGTAGGCCTATTTAAACTAACTACAGGCCCTGACTCAGTCTCAAATATTCTGGCGCCTAACTGCTGTGAGGTGCGTGCACGGTTACCCTCTGCGATGGCGCAGCGGGCCTTAGGGAGGCTTTGCACACTACGACATCGCAAGTGCGATGTCGGTGGGTCAAATCGAAAGTGACGCACATGCGGCGTCACTTGCGATGTCGTAGTGTGTAAATCCTAGATGATACGATGAACGAGCGCAAAAGCGTCGTTATCGTATCATCGTTGCAGGCTCCGACATTTCCATAATGCCGGTGCCGCGACAGGTACGATGTAGTTCCTCGTTCCTGCGGCAGCACACATCGCTGTGTGTAAAGCCGCAGGAGCGAGGAAAATCACCTTACCTGCCGCCGGCGGCTATGGAAGGAAGGAGGTGGGCGGGATGTTTACATCCTGCTCATCTCCGCCCCTCCGCCGCTATTGGCCGCCTGCCGTGTGACGTCACTATGACACCGCACGACCCGCCCCCTTAGGAAGGAGGCGGGTCGCCGGCCAGAGCGACGGTCACAGGGCAGGTGATTGCATGTGAAGCTGGCGTAGCGATAATTTTCGCTACGCCAGCTATCACAAGGTATCGTACCTGCGACGGGGGCGGGGAGTGTCGCGTGCAACATCGCAGCATCGGCTTGCGATGTCGCAACGTGCAAAGCCCGCCTTGGTTATCTTACTGACCTGGGACTTTTCTGGACAATATGTCTGAAGTACACAGTCAGGTGAAAGGCCTCGTCTATAGATGAGCCATACTGCTGGTCACTGTGGATTGTCTCCTCGGCAACGTCCTATCGACTCCACAACAGCATCCTTTCAGCAACTGTCGCGAGCGGGGAGGAGGGTGTCAACGCTGCCTCTCCCACTGCTCGGGTCCGGCCGCCGCTGCTCTGCGGCTACTGCTGCTCGGTGGCTCGAGCGATAGGCCGGATCCCGGGGACTCGAGCGGCGCTCCTCGCCCGTGAGTGAAAGGGGTGATTTGTTGGTGGGGGATTTGATTAATGTCCGTGACGCCACCCACGGTTGTGGTGATTGTGTGGACACCACCGCTGCTCTGTCTGGGGATCCCGGGAGTGGTGATATGGAGCAGCTAGATGTTGGTTTGCCCCTCCGTGGGTAGGGGGTTTGGTGGTCCCGGGGCCCGATGACGGGGGTTAGGGTGGTGGACAGGCGGGTTATGGGGCCTGTGGAGGTGCAGGGACGCAGGGGGCAGCGCTGTGCCGCACGGCACGGAGGTACTCACTCAGCCCAAGGATGATGACACAGTTCACAGTAAACAAACGGCTGGTTGGACGGGTCCCTCGGACGGCTGCGGTGTAGATGTTCCCTGCAAGTTAGCGGTGACTGTCTCTTCCCTGCACCTAGAAACGGTTGTTGGTAGCGATGGGTTCCCACCGGTAACCCGCTCCCCAGCTTGGATATGAGCCGGAGGAGCCCCTCTCTTGCCCGCAGGCGCTGGCCCTGGGAAACTGGTGCCTTGGCGGTGGCAGTGTCTCCCCTTCACGGTTGGACTGTTGCCTTCAATCGGGACTTTGCTGCTGGGAGACCCGGAGGTCCCCTTCACTGACGGATTTGGCAAATTACGGCGACTCCTAGCCTTGCCGGGATCTGAAAGACCCCTGCCAATGGTGCTGGCTTCTCTTTGTATACTGCTCCGGTACCGCCGGGCCACCACCCATCCACGATCCTTTCGGCAACCTCCGATCAGCCTCTCCTGCAGACGGTCACCGCCATCTGCCAACCTTGCTGTCTCAGTCCGGGGCACACACCCGGACCAACTTCAGGCTCTGTTGCTGTCACTTTCCTTCACTTCCACTCCTGTCACTTGCTCCTCTACCACTTCCTTCTACTCTCCAACTCCACTCAAACTCCACTGTTTACTCCTTCACTTCCCCTAGCTTACTCCTGGTTTTTCCCTCCTCCAGGACCGTGCACTCCTCGGTGGGTGGTGCCAACCGCCTGGCTCACCCCCTGGTGTGAACATCAGCCCCTGGAGGAGGGCAACAAGGATTTGTGTTTTGACCTTGGTGTGCCTGCAGGGAATGTGGGGTGTGTGGTGGTGTCATGACCTGTGACCCCTGGCTTGCCCAGGGCGTCACATTCCCCCTTAGCAAAACGCATACCGTCCTTGGGCTGCCCGTCCAACACCGGTTATATTTTCCTTTTTTTTTTTTAAAAGATAAAAACTGTAACACATACAAGCATATTAACATCATCCCACAACGGGAGGCACTTTTCTTAAACGTTACGGTAACATTTTAAACGGTTGCTGCTGCCGCTCTCTCCCACCCAAGTAACCTGGCCCTGATGCTGCCCCTAAGAAACAGGCAGCACCCCTTGACCCCAGTCCTGAACCAAGTTACCCGAGCGGGATCTGTCCTTCCCCTCCAGAGGGTAGCCACCGGTTCCTGTGGTGGCTGGGCCCCAGCCAGCTCTACTGCGGGCACTCCCTCCAATCTGCCTCTCCGGAGGCGGTACGGTGGCAGTTGCAACAAAAACATATTATTTACAAGCCACTAACGTTTGTGGTTGCCCTGCAAGTTCACGGCCTTGTCCATAGGAGTTCCTATGCAAAACAACTTTTTCAAGTGGTCCCCACGGGGACAACGGTGCCGGCAACAGCCGGTTGCAAATCACGGATGCAGACAATCAGATGACTTTCACGGTAATCATTTTCATTTTCTCAAACTTTAAAACTTTTAAACTAACACACACACTTCTAAAGAACGGTTTCCCTGTACCTAAGTGGGGGTCTACCTAGGTTGGGACGAGTGGACCTCCGGGGTCCGGTGTCAGTGGTGGCAGGCAGCGGGGGAGAGGTAACAATCAGTTCCTCTTCCCTGCTGATGTGTGGGGCAGGCGGAGGCACAGGGGAGTTGGGCACAGGTTCATCCCTGGGCACTGGCACTGGCTCTGGCTCACGGTTGACCACCTCCATCACTTCTTCATCCACGGGTTGTGGGAACAGTATCACTGGAAGAATCACCGCGCCGTTCTGTGTAGGCCAGTCTGCTGGGAAGTCACCCATCACGGTGTGGATTCTTTTGCCTTCTCTGCTGGTGGAGGAACCGGTACTTCAGCTATTGTCCTCAATGCTGGTGGGCACCTTTTCAGATGGTCCCGGGAAACCGTAGCTAAAGTGCCCCCTTGATCCGGTAGGCCTTCCCATCTTCCCATCCTGTGGGTTGTATGACGTATGGGATTTGTTCCCATTGATCATCCAGCTTGTGGGTTTTCCTCTTCCGTTTCAGCACTACATCTCCAGGCTGGAAAGGGCCAGCAGACGCCTTCTGATTGAAGCGCCGCTCCTGCTGTTCTCGACTACGACTTAAGTTCTTCTCCACATATTCTTGAATCTCTCGGTACTGAACCCTCCGCCGGGTGTCCCATTCAGCCGTCGAGGGGAGTGTCTCTGGGGCTTCCAGTCCCATTTCCAGATCCACCGGCAGTCGACCGGGACGAGCCCTCATCAGATATGCTGGGGTGCACTTCGTTGAGCTGGATGGGATATTGTTATACATATCGACCAAGTCAGGCAGCTTCTCCGGCCACAGGTTCCGCTCTTCTAGCGGCAACGTCTTGAGGAGGCCAAGGACCAAATGGTTCATCTTCTCACACATACCGTTGGTTTGGGCATGGTAAGGCGTGGTCCGGATCTTCTTGCAGCCGTACAGCTGACAGAACTCATGGAACGCCTCTGCTTCAAAGGCTGGGCCTTGGTCAGTGAGCACCTTCTCAGGGTATCCATGTGGTCGACAGAAGTAAGCTTGGAACGCTCTAGCGGCGGTACGGCCAGTTAGGTCTTTGACTGGGACAACCACCATGAATCTTGAATAATGATCCACTATGGTGAGAGCGTAAGTGTACCCACTTCGGCTGGGGGGGAGCTTCACATGGTCCAGGGAGACCAGCTCCAGCGGTTGATGTGTAACAATCGGGTGCAGGGGTGCCTTCTGGCTGGTCTCGTCCTTCCTTCTCAGTGTACATGGGACACACTCTCGGCACCAGGTCTCCACAGACTCCCGCATCCCACTCCAATAAAACCGCTCCCTCAACAGCATTTCTAATTTCTTCCATCCAAAGTGTCCGGCACCATCATGGTACGCTTGTAGAATGGTGGACACATTAGCTTGGGGAATCACCAACTGGCGGATTTTCTCATGAGTCTTTGGGTTAACCAGCTCACGGTACAACTTCCCTTGGTGTAGATGCAGCCGGGTCCGTTCTTTCCACAGGCGTTGGGCTTCAGCTGGGGCGGCAGGGTCTATTCCAGCAGCGCCTTGCTCCACCAGAGTTTTGACTAGGCGGACAGCGGGCGCCTGGTTTTGAGTTTCCTGCCACTCCTGGCTGGGCAGTGGATCCAGGTTCAACCGTTGTTGGTGGACATGTACCTTCTCAGTTGGTTGCTGGTGAAATGCAGGCAACTCAATCTCTTCGAGGTCATCATCTTTGCACCCTTCTTCTGACAAGTGGGGCATCCGGGAGAGTGCATCAGCATTAGCGTTGGCACGACCAGCCCTGTATTTAATTGTGAAGTCGTAGTTGGCTAGCCTGGCCACCCACCGCTGTTCCAACACACCCAATTTGGCTGTGTCTAGATGAGTTAACGGATTGTTATCCGTGAAAGCGGTGAATTTTGCTGCGGCCAAGTAATGGTGGAACCGCTCGGTGACAGCCCACACCAGTGCCAGGAGCTCAAGCTTGAAAGAGCAGTAATTTTCAGGGTTCCTTTCAGTCGGTCGGAGCTTTCGGCTAACATAGGCAATCAATTTTTCCTTCCCATCCTGGACCTGGGACAAGACGGCCCCCAAGCCCACATTCCTGGCATCGGTGTAGAGGATGAATGGGTGGCTATAATCAGGATAAGCCAGGATCTCTTCCCCGGTCAAGGCCGCTTTCAGCTGACGGAAAGATTCCTCATGCCTCTCCTCCCACACCAGTGGGGCGCCGATGGGTCTACCACCCTTGGTCTGTCCCACGAGGAGGTCTTGCATGGGGGCAGCCATCTTCGTGTATCCTTTGATGAAGCGACGGTAGTACCCCACCAGACCCAGGAACTGCCTTACTTCCCTCACGGTGGTTGGCCTCGGCCAATCTTGGAGGGCAGTGATCTTCTCGGGGTCGGAGGCGACACCTTCTGCTCCCACCACATGCCCCAGATACTGCACCCTGGGTTTCAGCAGATGACACTTGGAGGGCTTCAACTTCATCCCATACTTGGCAAGGGACGCGAACACCTCGGCTAGGTGCTCCAGGTGGGCTTCATACATCTGTGAATACACAATTACATCATCCAGATACAACAGGACGGTTTCAAAATTCAAGTGCCCCAAACAGCACTCCATCAGCCGTTGGAAGGTACCCGGGGCATTGCACAGCCCAAACGGCATACTGTTGAATTCACAAAGTCCCATAGGGGTGGTAAAGGCAGTTTTCTCTCGGTCTTCGGGCACTACGGCCACCTGCCAGTACCCACTGGTGAGGTCAAGGGTGGAGAAGTAGTTGGCGGTTCTCAGCGCGGACAAGGGCTCCTCAATACGGGGCAGAGGGTAGGCATCCATATGTGTTATCTGGTTAATCTTCCGGTAATCCACGCACATCCGCATGGTGCTGTCTTTCTTCTTAACCAGTACCAACGGGGCGGCCCAGGGACTACAGCTGTCCCTGATAACCCCTGCTTCCCTCATTTTCCTCAACATGTCTTTGGCGCACTGGTAGTGTGCAGGGGGAATGGGCCTGTACCTCTCCTTGATAGGGGGGTGTTCACCGGTAGGGATATGATGTTGGACCCCTTTAATCTGACCAAAGTCTAGGGGATGTTTGCTAAAAACTTGCTCATACTCCCGTACCACCCTGTATACCCCTTCTTTGTGATGTGTAGGGGTTTCGTCAGTGCCCACGTGTAGCTGTTGGTGCCACCCCTCTAACTCTCCTTGGGGCGGGTGAGTGTTGGCAGTGGGTAGTGAGACTGGAGGAGCTGCGTCATGGATGGTGTGGGGATCTAGGGTGAGCAATTTGGCAAGTGTAGCATACCGGGGAAGCCTGACTTCTTCCTCCCCACAGTTCAGCACCCTCACAGGCACTCTTCCCTTTTTTACATCTACCACTCCTTGGGCTGCCATTACTGTGGGCCAGTGTTCAGAGGGCATGGGCTCTATCATGGCGGGGTAGTCACGTCCCTGGGGCCCTACTGCTGCCCTACACCAAATCATCATCTCACTCCTGGGGGGCACAGTCAACGGAGCAACATCCATCACTTTCACCCCACCAATCTCTCCTCCTGTCGAGTTCACATGCTGGCGGTACATCAAGGCTCGGATCTCTCGCTGCACAGCTCTCTGTCGGCTCCCCGCCGCCGTGGCGGCCAGCTGTTGCAGTAGGGCCAACACATCACTCATACAGTGTTCCATCACATTGGTTCCCAGCACTATCTTCGGGTTATGATCACTGGGTTCATTCATGATCACGATCATACCCTGGTGTTGCAGTTCAGCTTGCCCCACTGTCATGGCCACTTGTTTATACCCCACTTGGGTCAATGGGAGTCCATTAGCAGCAATTAGTGTTATACTAGTATCTGGGGGAGCTAGCTCGTCTGTCCCCCAATACCGTTGGTACAATGTGTATGGTATGGTGGTTACCTGCGATCCAGTGTCCAAGAGAGCCATCACCGGTACGCCGTCCACAGTTACAGGGATGATGGGCCGGGCCCCGATATACCGGTCCTGCCAGTCTGGGGGGCCACGGGGTTCTACTCCTGAGGATTGGCCCGTGGCCCCAGGGGTTGCTCGTTTAACGGGCACTGTCGGAAGTAATGGCCAGGCTTGCTGCACTTGTAGCAGGTTGGAGACCTGTTCCGCGAGTTGTTAGCACCTCTCCGCTGCATCCAGGGAACATCCTCAGGACTGTCGGCGAGCTGTATCTTGGCTGGAGGCTGGGATCTGGTCAGAGGTTGGAGTGCGGCAAGAATCTTGGCGAGGTCTCCATCCATGCGACGGACCTGGGCAGCCAATTCTTCCACCGTGCTGCTTGGAGCTGAAGGTACTGGAGAGGCTGGTAGGGCAGGGGCCACCACGACGGGGGCCGTCTCAACTGGCCACGGGGCTGGTTTAATGGCCCGTTCTTTTAACACTGCAAAGTCCACGTCAGGGTGTTCTAGGGCCCACAGCCGGAGTTGTTTGCGGTCCTCAGAGGCTCTCATCCCCTGCACAAATTGCTCTACTAACATTTTGTTGCTGTCCGCCTCATTGATGGTGTCCACCCGCTTCAGTGTGCGGAGGGCGGTTTGCAGATGTAAAGCGTAGTCCCGAATGCTGTCCACGGACCGTTGCCGGCATTGGTAAAACTGCATCCTCAGCTCAGCTTCAGTACGGGTCTCAAAAGCAGTCTGTAATTTCTCAAAGATGGTGGCTACAGAGAACCGGTCCCCCTCGGCCAAGGTCTCCGCCTACTGCTCAGCCGTGCCGGTTAGCTGGCCCAGCACTACCGCTGCACGTTGCTTATCAGTCAGGGGGTACAATTCTAGGAGCGGGTTAAGCTTTTTCCGGAAAGTCTGTAACGCATCAGGCTTCCCGTCGTACTGCGGTAGCCAGGTCGCTCCGGGCACATAGGGCAAGGAGAACGGCATTACCTGAGCGAGAGCTGGGGCTGCGGCACCCCCCGCCAGCGAGGCCGGGACCTGGGCAGGCCCATTCCCATCCACGGGTGCCGCTGCGGCTGCGACCACCGCTCCTCCAGCAGCTCCGTCGGGCGCAGACATCTTGTTTCCGTCCCCCTTTAGCCTCTTTCCAGCTCCTCCTCTATCGGGGCGGGGTTTTGGCCTTCGCGCCTCCACTACTCGAGAAGACGCTCGAGCGGGGACTTTTCGCGCCAAAGATGGCGGCTTCTGAAATTTTCTGGCCGGACACCTCCGGTGGTAACAAGGCGCACCTCTACCAGATGGCAGAGCAGTAAGATCCTGTTCGTGATGCCAAGTTGTCACGGGCGGGGAGGAGGGTGTCAACGCTGCGCTCTCCCACTGCTCGGGTGCGGCCGCCGCTGCTCTGCGGCTACTGCTGCTCGGTGGCTCGAGCAATAGGCCGGATCCCGGGGACTCGAGCGGCGCTCCTCGCCCGTGAGTGAAAGGGGTGATTTGTTGGTGGGGGATTTGATTAATGTCCGTGACGCCACCCACGGTTGTGGTGATTTTGTGTTGACACCACCGCTGCTCTGTCTGGGGATCCCGGGAGTGGTGATATGGAGCAGCTAGATGTTGGTTTGCCCCTCCGTGGGTAGGGGGTTTGGTGGTCCCGGGGCCCGATGACGGGGGTTAGGGTGGTGGACAGGCGGGTTATGGGGCCTGTGGAGGTGCAGGGACGCAGGGGGCAGCGCTGTGCCTCACGGCACGGAGGTACTCACTCAGCCCAAGGATGATGACACAGTTCACGGTAAACAAACGGCTGGTTGGACGGGTCCCTCGGACGGCTGCGGTGTAGATGTTCCCTGCAAGTTAGCGGTGACTGTCTCTTCCCTGCACCTAGAAACGGTTGTTGGTTGCGTTGGCTTCCCACCGGTAACCCGCTCCCCAGCTTGGATATGAGCCGGAGGAGCCCCTCTCTTGCCCGCAGGCGCTGGCCCTGGGAAACTGGTGCCTTGGCGGTGGCAGTGTCTCCCCTTCACGGTGGGACTGTTGCCTTCAATCGGGACTTTGCTGCTGGGAGACCCGGAGGTCCCCTTCACTGACGGATTTGGCAAATTACGGCGACTCCTAGCCTTGCCGGGATCCGAAAGGCCCCTGCCAATGGTGCTGGCTTCTCTTTGTATACCGCTCTGGTACCGCCGGACCACCATCCGTCCACGGTCCTTTTGGCAACCTCCGATCAGCCTCTCCTGCAGACGGTCACCGCTGTCTGCCAACCTTGCTGTCTCAGTCCGGGGCACACACCCGGACCAACTTCAGGCTCTGTTGCTGTCACTTTCCTTCACTTCCACTCCTGTCACTTGCTCCTCTACCACTTCCTTCTACTCTCCAACTCCACTCAAACTCCACTGTTTACTCCTTCACTTCCCCTAGCTTACTCCTGGTTTTTCCCGCCTCCAGGACCGTGCACTCCTCGGTGGGTGGTGCCAACTGCCTGGCCCACCCCTTGGTGTGAACATCAGCCCCTGGAGGAGGGCAACAAGGATTTGTGTTTTGACCTTGGTGTGCCTGCAGGGAATATGGGGGGTGTGGTGGTGTCATGACCTGTGACCCCTGGCTTGCCCAGGGCGTCACACAACTTCTCCCATATGGTAAAAATTCGGATACAGACAGCGTCAGCTCCGCTCTGTCACAGCTCTGATCAAGATGATAGATTTCTACTCACAAATATTCTCTCTTCCCTTTTCTGCACGTCCTCTGTCTCTGTATTCATTCACTGCCAACCGCTTCCAAGATGGCCGCTGCTCTACTTCCTGTGATGTACATGTTATATCAGCTTGTAGCTGCGCCCCCATCTTGCAGTCTTTCATCTGTGCTGAGAAACAGCATCCTCTTGTGGTTGAATAATAGGAAAAGGCTGTGGAGGAGAGAAGCGCTGGTAGACAAGGGGATATACATGAAGGGACAGGTACTCACCTGTTGCGGTTGTGACAGGCACAACTCCTATGCGAGCATTTAGGCAGAATATGCGAGAGTGGTCAGCTGCAGCCCCGATGAAAAAAAATGTAGATCACAGGGTAAATAGGGAGAAACGGGTTTGATGCTGCGCTAGAAAAACCACAGATCCGGGAGGTGCGATGAAATCCTTTCCTTTATTTGTACAAGTCAACGCGTTTCGAAGGCATAGCCGCCTTCTTCATCAGGACTAAAACAGAACAAGAAAGAACAGCATGACCCATGTGGTTGAATAATGACATTTTAGTCCCTTATAAAGTGTTATTACATCATTACTGACAGCAGCAGGTGGTAAAGTTACATACAATAAATACTGTTCACATTTATGCGACACAAATATATACATCTAAACCATGCCTGTGAGGTGATACAGGGGCTTGCCATGCACATCTTTAGCCAGGTACATAATTCTGGCCATGAACAAAGGGGGCTGTTTCACCATCTCACAAATCCTCAGAATTTCCAGTGCACGGCCCGTCATTCCTCATAATCTCCAGTCCTCGGCCCGCCATTCCTCATAATCTCCAGTCCTCGGCCCATCATTCCTCAGAATCTCCAGTGCACGGCCCGTCATTCTTCATAATCTCAAGTGCACGGCCCGTCATTCCTCATAATCTCCAGTCCTCGGCCCGTCATTCCTCAGAATCTCCAGTGCACGGCCTGTCATTCCTCATAATCTCCAGTCCTCGGCCTGTCATTCCTCAGAATCTCCAGTGCTCAGCCCGTCATTCCTCAGAATCTCCAGTCCTCGGCCCATCATTCCTCAGAATCTCCAGTGCACGGCCCGTCATTCCTCATAATCTCCAGTCCTCGGCCCTTCATTCCTTAGAATCTCCAGTGCACGGCCCGTCATTCCTCATAATCTCCAGTCCTCGACCCGTCATTCCTCATAATCTCCAGTGCACGGCCCATCATTCCTCAGAATCTCCAGTGCTCAGCCCGTCATTCCTCAGAATCTCCAGTGCTCAGCCCGTCATTCCTCAGAATCTCCAGTGCTCAGCCCGTCATTCCTCAGAATCTCCAGTGCTCGGCCCGTAATTCCTCAGACTCTCCAGTGCTCAGCCCGTCATTCCTCAGAATCTCCAGTGCTCAGCCCGTCATTCCTCAGAATCTCCAGTGCTCAGCCCGTCATTCCTCAGACTCTCCAGTTCTCAGCCTGTCATTCGTCGGAATCTACAGTGCTCAGCCCGTCATTCCTCAGAATCTCCAGTGCTCGGCCCGTCATTCCTCAGAATCTCCAGCGCTCAGCCCGTCATTCCTCAGAATCTCCAGCACTCAGCCCATCATTCCTCAGAATCTCCAGTCCTCGGCCCATCATTCCTCAGAATCTCCAGTGCACGGCCCGTCATTCCTCAGAATCTCCAGTGCTCGGCCCGTAATTCCTCAGACTCTCCAGTGCTCGGCCCGTCATTCCTCAGAAACTCCAGTGCTCAGCCCGTCATTCCTCAGACTCTCCAGTTCTCAGCCTGTCATTCGTCGGAATCTCCAGTGCTCAGCCCGTCATTCCTCAGAATCTCCAGTGCTCAGCCCGTCATTCCTCAGAATCTCCAGTGCTCAGCCCGTCATTCCTCAGAATCTCCAGTGCTCAGCCCGTCATTCCTCAGAATCTCCAGTGCTCAGCCCGTCAATCCTCAGAATCTCCAGTGCACGGCCCATCATTCCTCAGAATCTCCAGTGCTCAGCCCGTCATTCCTCAGAATCTCCAGTGCTCAGCCCGTCATTCCTCAGAATCTCCAGTGCTCAGCCCGTCATTCCTCAGAATCTCCAGTGCTCGGCCCGTAATTCCTCAGACTCTCCAGTGCTCGGCCCGTCATTCCTCAGAATCTCCAGTGCTCAGCCCGTCATTCCTCAGACTCTCCAGTTCTCAGCCTGTCATTTGTCGGAATCTCCAGTGCTCGGCCTGTTATTCCTCAGACTCTCCAGTGCACGGCCCGTCATTCCTCAGAATCTCCAGTGCTCAGCCCGTCATTCCTCAGAATCTCAAGTGCTCAGCCTGTCATTCCTCAGAATCTCCAGTGCTCAGCCCGTCATTCCTCAGAATCTCCAGTGCTCAGCCGGTCATTCCTCAGAATCTCCAGTGCTCAGCCCGTCATTCCTCATAATCTCCAGTCCTCGGCCCATCATTCCTCAGAATCTCCAGTGCACGGCCCGTAACTCCTCATAATCTCCAGCCCTCGGCCCGTCATTCCTCATAATCTCCAGTGCACGGCCCATCATTCCTCAGAATCTCCAGTGCTCGGCCCGTCATTCCTCAGAATCTCCAGTGCTCAGCCCGTCATTCCTCAGAATCTCCAGTGCTCAGCCCGTCATTCCTCAGAATCTCCAGTGCTCAGCCCGTCATTCCTCAGAATCTCCAGTGCTCAGCCCGTCATTCCTCAGAATCACCAGTGCTCAGCCCGTAATTCTTCAGAATCTCCAGTGCTCAGCCCGTCATTCCTCAGAATCACCAGTGCTCAGCCCGTCATTCCTCAGAATCACCAGTGCTCAGCCCATCATTCTTCAGACTCTCCAGTGCTCAGCCCGTCATTCCTCATAATCTCCAGTGCTCAGCCCGTCATTTCTCAGAATCTCCAGTGCACGGCCCGTCATTCCTCAGAATCTCCAGTCCTCGGCCCATCATTCCTCAGAATCTCCAGTGCACGGCCCGTCATTCCTCAGAATCTCCAGTGCTCGGCCCGTAATTCCTCAGACTCTCCAGTGCTCGGCCCGTCATTCCTCAGAAACTCCAGTGCTCAGCCCGTCATTCCTCAGACTCTCCAGTTCTCAGCCTGTCATTCGTCGGAATCTCCAGTGCTCAGCCCGTCATTCCTCAGAATCTCCAGTGCTCAGCCCGTCAATCCTCAGAATCTCCAGTGCTCAGCCCGTCATTCCTCAGAATCTCCAGTGCTCAGCCCGTCATTCCTCAGAATCTCCAGTGCTCAGCCTGTCATTCCTCAGAATCTCCAGTGCTCAGCCCGTCAATCCTCAGAATCTCCAGTGCACGGCCCATCATTCCTCAGAATCTCCAGTGCTCAGCCCGTCATTCCTCAGAATCTCCAGTGCTCAGCCCGTCATTCCTCAGAATCTCCAGTGCTCAGCCCGTCATTCCTCAGAATCTCCAGTGCTCGGCCCGTAATTCCTCAGACTCTCCAGTGCTCGGCCCGTCATTCCTCAGAATCTCCAGTGCTCAGCCCGTCATTCCTCAGACTCTCCAGTTCTCAGCCTGTCATTCGTCGGAATCTCCAGTGCTCGGCCTGTTATTCCTCAGACTCTCCAGTGCACGGCCCGTCATTCCTCAGAATCTCCAGTGCTCAGCCCGTCATTCCTCAGAATCTCCAGTGCTCAGCCCGTCATTCCTCAGACTCTCCAGTTCTCAGCCTGTCATTCGTCGGAATCTACAGTGCTCAGCCCGTCATTCCTCAGAATCTCCAGTGCTCGGCCCGTCATTCCTCAGAATCTCCAGCGCTCAGCCCGTCATTCCTCAGAATCTCCAGCACTCAGCCCATCATTCCTCAGAATCTCCAGTCCTCGGCCCATCATTCCTCAGAATCTCCAGTGCACGGCCCGTCATTCCTCAGAATCTCCAGTGCTCGGCCCGTAATTCCTCAGACTCTCCAGTGCTCGGCCCATCATTCCTCAGAAACTCCAGTGCTCAGCCCGTCATTCCTCAGACTCTCCAGTTCTCAGCCTGTCATTCGTCGGAATCTCCAGTGCTCAGCCCGTCATTCCTCAGAATCTCCAGTGCTCAGCCCGTCATTCCTCAGAATCTCCAGTGCTCAGCCCGTCATTCCTCAGAATCTCCAGTGCTCAGCCCGTCATTCCTCAGAATCTCCAGTGCTCAGCCCGTCAATCCTCAGAATCTCCAGTGCACGGCCCATCATTCCTCAGAATCTCCAGTGCTCAGCCCGTCATTCCTCAGAATCTCCAGTGCTCAGCCCGTCATTCCTCAGAATCTCCAGTGCTCAGCCCGTCATTCCTCAGAATCTCCAGTGCTCGGCCCGTAATTCCTCAGACTCTCCAGTGCTCGGCCCGTCATTCCTCAGAATCTCCAGTGCTCAGCCCGTCATTCCTCAGACTCTCCAGTTCTCAGCCTGTCATTCGTCGGAATCTCCAGTGCTCGGCCTGTTATTCCTCAGACTCTCCAGTGCACGGCCCGTCATTCCTCAGAATCTCCAGTGCTCAGCCCGTCATTCCTCAGAATCTCAAGTGCTCAGCCTGTCATTCCTCAGAATCTCCAGTGCTCAGCCCGTCATTCCTCAGAATCTCCAGTGCTCAGCCGGTCATTCCTCAGAATCTCCAGTGCTCAGCCCGTCATTCCTCATAATCTCCAGTCCTCGGCCCATCATTCCTCAGAATCTCCAGTGCACGGCCCGTAACTCCTCATAATCTCCAGCCCTCGGCCCGTCATTCCTCATAATCTCCAGTGCACGGCCCATCATTCCTCAGAATCTCCAGTGCTCGGCCCGTCATTCCTCAGAATCTCCAGTGCTCAGCCCGTCATTCCTCAGAATCTCCAGTGCTCAGCCCGTCATTCCTCAGAATCTCCAGTGCTCAGCCCGTCATTCCTCAGAATCTCCAGTGCTCAGCCCGTCATTCCTCAGAATCACCAGTGCTCAGCCCGTAATTCTTCAGAATCTCCAGTGCTCAGCCCGTCATTCCTCAGAATCACCAGTGCTCAGCCCGTCATTCCTCAGAATCACCAGTGCTCAGCCCATCATTCTTCAGACTCTCCAGTGCTCAGCCCGTCATTCCTCATAATCTCCAGTGCTCAGCCCGTCATTTCTCAGAATCTCCAGTGCACGGCCCGTCATTCCTCAGAATCTCCAGTCCTCGGCCCATCATTCCTCAGAATCTCCAGTGCACGGCCCGTCATTCCTCAGAATCTCCAGTGCTCGGCCCGTAATTCCTCAGACTCTCCAGTGCTCGGCCCGTCATTCCTCAGAAACTCCAGTGCTCAGCCCGTCATTCCTCAGACTCTCCAGTTCTCAGCCTGTCATTCGTCGGAATCTCCAGTGCTCAGCCCGTCATTCCTCAGAATCTCCAGTGCTCAGCCCGTCAATCCTCAGAATCTCCAGTGCTCAGCCCGTCATTCCTCAGAATCTCCAGTGCTCAGCCCGTCATTCCTCAGAATCTCCAGTGCTCAGCCCGTCATTCCTCAGAATCTCCAGTGCTCAGCCCGTCAATCCTCAGAATCTCCAGTGCACGGCCCATCATTCCTCAGAATCTCCAGTGCTCAGCCCGTCATTCCTCAGAATCTCCAGTGCTCAGCCCGTCATTCCTCAGAATCTCCAGTGCTCAGCCCGTCATTCCTCAGAATCTCCAGTGCTCGGCCCGTAATTCCTCAGACTCTCCAGTGCTCGGCCCGTCATTCCTCAGAATCTCCAGTGCTCAGCCCGTCATTCCTCAGACTCTCCAGTTCTCAGCCTGTCATTCGTCGGAATCTCCAGTGCTCGGCCTGTTATTCCTCAGACTCTCCAGTGCACGGCCCGTCATTCCTCAGAATCTCCAGTGCTCAGCCCGTCATTCCTCAGAATCTCCAGTGCTCAGCCGGTCATTCCTCAGAATCTCCAGTGCTCAGCCCGTCATTCCTCATAATCTCCAGTCCTCGGCCCATCATTCCTCAGAATCTCCAGTGCACGGCCCGTAACTCCTCATAATCTCCAGCCCTCGGCCCGTCATTCCTCATAATCTCCAGTGCACGGCCCATCATTCCTCAGAATCTCCAGTGCTCGGCCCGTCATTCCTCAGAATCTCCAGTGCTCAGCCCGTCATTCCTCAGAATCTCCAGTGCTCAGCCCGTCATTCCTCAGAATCTCCAGTGCTCAGCCCGTCATTCCTCAGAATCTCCAGTGCTCAGCCCGTCATTCCTCAGAATCACCAGTGCTCAGCCCGTAATTCTTCAGAATCTCCAGTGCTCAGCCCGTCATTCCTCAGAATCACCAGTGCTCAGCCCGTCATTCCTCAGAATCACCAGTGCTCAGCCCATCATTCTTCAGACTCTCCAGTGCTCAGCCCGTCATTCCTCATAATCTCCAGTGCTCAGCCCGTCATTTCTCAGAATCTCCAGTGCACGGCCCGTCATTCCTCAGAATCTCCAGTGCTCAGCCCGTCATTCCGCAGAATCACCAGTGCTCAGCCCGTCATTCCTAAGAATCAGCAGTGCTCAGCCTGTCATTACTCAGAATCACCAGTGCTCAGCCCGTCATTCCTCAGAATCTCCAGTGCTCAGCCCGTCATTCCTCAGATTCTCAAGTGCCCAGCCCGTCATTCCTCAGAATCTCCAGTGCTCAGCCCGTCATTCCTCAGAATCTCCAGTGCTCAGCCCGTCATTCCGCAGAATCACCAGTGCTCAGCCCGTCATTCCTCAGAATCACCAGTGCTCAGCCTGTCATTACTCAGAATCACCAGTGCTCAGCCCGTCATTCCTCAGACTCTCCAGTTCTCAGCCTGTCATTCCTCAGAATCACCAGTGCTCAGCCCGTCATTCCTCAGAATCACCAGTGCTCAGCCCGTCATTCCTCAGACTCTCCAGTGCTCAGCCCGTCATTCCTCAGAATCTCCAGTGCTCAGCCCGTCATTTCTCAGAATCTCCAGTGCACGGCCTGTCATTCCTCAGAATCTCCAGTGCTCAGCCCGTCATTCCGCAGAATCACCAGTGCTCAGCCCGTCATTCCTCAGAATCAGCAGTGCTCAGCCCGTCATTCCTCAGAATCACCAGTGCTCAGCCTGTCATTACTCAGAATCACCAGTGCTCAGCCCATCATTCCTCAGACTCTTCAGTTCTCAGCCCATCATTCCTCAGAATCTCCAGTGCTCAGCCCGTCATTCCTCAGAATTTCCAGTGCTCAGCCCGTCATTCCTCAGAATCTCAAGTGCCCAGCCCGTCATTCCTCAGAATCACCAGTGCTCAGCCCGTCATTCCTCAGAATTTCCAGTCCTCGGCCCATCATTCCTCAGAATCTCCAGTGCACGGCCCGTAACTTCTCATAATCTCCAGTCCTCGGCCCGTCATTCCTCATAATCTCCAGTGCACGGCCCATCATTCCTCAGAATCTCCAGTCCTCAGCCCGTCATTCGTCAGAATCACCAGTGCTCAGCCCGTCATTCCTCAGAATCTCCAGTCCTCAGCCCGTCATTCGTCAGAATCACCAGTGCTCAGCCTGTCATTCCTCAGACTCTCCAGTTCTCAGCTCATCATTCCTCAGAATCTCCAGTGCTCAGCTCATCATTCTTCAGAATCTCTAGTGCTCAGCCCGTCATTCCTCAGAATCTCCAGTGCTCAGCCCGTCATTCCTCAGACTCTCAAGTGCCCAGCCCGTCTGTTATGATCCGGAACCATGGAAGACCACCACAAATCATTGGCAAAAAAGGTGACAAGAGCATTGGCAACTAATCTGGCCGCCATCCCCTTACTAACCAACACAACTAGAAGTAGCCGAGGGGTGAACTAACATCCTGTGCACCACGAACCCAGCCGGAGAACTAACTATCCTAAAGGTAGGAAAGATGAATAACTCTCTGCCTCAGAAAATAGACAAGAATATCAAGCCTCCCACATTCAAAGACTGCGGTGATATAGGAAAAACACAATACACAGGTAGATGACAGGATTAGCAAAAGGTGAGGCCCCCACTGACTAAAATAGGAAAGGACAGGAAAGGAACTGATGGTAGCCAGAGAAAAACCCTACAAAATACCAACTTCCTGATAGTACAAAAAGGCCGTCAGATCGCTCGATCTGAACTCCGTTCTATACCAGGTGCCCTTGTCATACCAATGAACAGAAAACAAGAATTATAACAAATTCAAAAAGCCACAAACACATGGACCCAAAAAGGAGCTATACTCCACCCAGAACTGCAGGGAGTTCCTCAACAATCCCCTGAGGGGGAAAATCCCTGGAAGGAAATAAACTGAAACCAACCACAACAAATGACAAACCCAGATAAACAAAAGAACCAGACAATAAATAAAGAGCAAGCACTTATCTGGGGAAGATGTGGTGTAGAGCAGGATTAAGCAGGCTGGAGATACAAAGTACAACTGACATCCGGCAACAGCCTGCAATCAGACCAGGACTTAAATAAGCAGAGAGTTAGGAAACACCCACTGCACAACCCACCTGGTCTCTATCCAAACCCTTCCTGGCCACCAGAGGGAGCCTCCCAGCAGCCAAGACATAACTAACATTCACAACACCCGTCATTCCCCAGAATCACCAGTGCTCAGCCCGTCATTCCTCAGAAACTCCAGTGCTCAGCCCATAATTCCTCAGAATCCCCAGTGCTCAGCCCTTCATTCCTCAGACTCTCCAGTGCTCAGCCCGTCATTCCTCAGAATCTCCAGTGCTCAGCCCGTCATTCCTCAGAATCTCACGTGTATAGCCCATCATTCCTCAGAATCTCCAGTGCTCAGCCCGTCATTCCTCAGACTCTCAAGTGCCCAGCCCGTCATTCCTCAGAATCACCAGTGCTCAGCCCGTCATTCCTCAGAATCTCCAGTGCTCAGCCCGTCATTCCTCAGATTTTCAAGTGCCCAGCCCGTCATTCCTCAGAATCACCAGTGCTCAGCCCGTCATTCCTCAGAATCACCAGTGCTCAGCCCGTCATTCCTCAGAATCTCCAGTGCTCAGCCCGTCATTCCTCAGAATCTTATGTGTATAGCCCATCATTACTCAGAATCTCCAGTGCTCAGCCCGTCATTCCTCAGATTCTCAAGTGCCCAGCCCGTCATTCCTCAGAATAACCAGTGCTCAGCCCGTCATTCCTCAGAATCACCAGTGCTCAGCCCATCATTCCTCAGAATCTCCAGTGCTCAGCCCGTCATTCCTCAGAATCACCAGTGTTCAGCCCGTCATTCCTCAGATTCTCAAGTGCCCAGCCCGTCATTCCTCAGAATCACCAGTGCTCAGCCCGTCATTCCTCAGAATCTCCAGTGCTCAGCCCGTCATTCCTCAGAATCTCACGTGTATAGCCCATCATTACTCAGAATCTCCAGTGCTCAGCCCGTCATTCCTCAGATTCTCAAGTGCCCAGCCCGTCATTCCTCAGAATCACCAGTGCTCAGCCCGTCATTCCTCAGAATCACCAGTGCTCAGCCCATCATTCCTCAGAATCTCCAGTGCTCAGCCCGTCATTCCTCAGAATCACCAGTGTTCAGCCTGTCATTCCTCAGATTCTCAAGTGCCCAGCCCGTCATTCCTCAGAATCACCAATGCTCAGCCCGTCATTCCTCAGAATCTCCAGTGCTCAGCCCGTCATTCCTCAGAATCATCAGTGCTCAGCCTGTCATTCCTCAGAATCACCAGTGCTCAGCCCGTCATTCCTCAGAATCTCCAGTGCTCAGCCCATCATTCCTCAGAATCTCCAGTGCTCAGCCCATCATTCCTCAGAATCTCCAGTGCTCAGCCCGTCATTCCTCAGAATCACCAGTGCTCAGCCCATCATTCCTCAGAATCACCAGTGCTCAGCCCGTCATTCCTCAGAATCACCAGTGCTCAGCCCGTCATTCCTCAGAATCACCAGTGCTCAGCCCGTCATTCCTCAGAATCTCCAGTGCTCAGCCCATCATTCCTCAGAATCTCCAGTGCTCAGCCCATCATTCCTCAGACTCTACAGTGCTCAGCCCGTCATTCCTCAGAATCACCAGTGCTCAGCCCGTCATTCCTCAGAATCTCCAGTGCTCAGCCCATCATTCCTCAGAATCTCCAGTGCTCAGCCCGTCATTCCTCAGAATCTCCAGTGCTCAGCCCATCATTCCTCAGAATCTCCAGTACTCAGCCCGTCATTCCTCAGAATCACCAGTGCTCAGCCCGTCATTCCTCAGAATCTCCAGTGCTCAGCCCATCATTCCTCAGAATCTCCAGTGCTCAGCCCATCATTCCTCAGAATCTCCAGTGCTCAGCCGGTCATTCCTCAGAATCACCAGTGCTCAGCCCGTCATTCCTCAGAATCTCCAGTGCTCAGCCCATCATTCCTCAGAATCTCCAGTGCTCAGCCCATCATTCCTCAGAATCTCCAGTGCTCAGCCCGTCATTCCTCAGAATCTCCAGTGCTCAGACCGTCATTCCTCAGAATCTCCAGTGCTCAGCCCGTCATTCCTCAGAATCTCCAGTGCTCAGCCCATCATTCCTCAGAATCACCAGTGCTCAGCCCGTCATTCCTCAGAATCACCAGTGCTCAGCCCATCATTCCTCAGATTCTCAAGTGCCCAGCCCGTCATTCCTCAGAATCACCAGTGCTCAGCCCATCATTCCTCAGAATCTCCAGTGCTCAGCCCGTCATTCCTCAGAATCTCCAGTGCTCAGCCCATCATTCCTCAGAATCACCAGTGCTCAGCCCGTCATTCCTCAGAATCACCAGTGCTCAGCCCATCATTCCTCAGAATCACCAGTGCTCAGCCCGTCATTCCTCAGAATCACCAGTGCTCAGCCCGTCATTCCTCAGAATCTCCAGTGCTCAGCCCATCATTCCTCAGAATCTCCAGTGCTCAGCCCATCATTCCTCAGAATCTCCAGTGCTCAGCCCGTCATTCCTCAGAATCACCAGTGCTCAGCCCATCATTCCTCAGAATCACCAGTGCTCAGCCCGTCATTCCTCAGAATCACCAGTGCTCAGCCCGTCATTCCTCAGAATCACCAGTGCTCAGCCCGTCATTCCTCAGAATCTCCAGTGCTCAGCCCATCATTCCTCAGAATCTCCAGTGCTCAGCCCATCATTCCTCAGAATCTCCAGTGCTCAGCCCGTCATTCCTCAGAATCACCAGTGCTCAGCCCGTCATTCCTCAGAATCTCCAGTGCTCAGCCCATCATTCCTCAGAATCTCCAGTGCTCAGCCCGTCATTCCTCAGAATCTCCAGTGCTCAGCCCATCATTCCTCAGAATCTCCAGTGCTCAGCCCGTCATTCCTCAGAATCTCCAGTGCTCAGCCCATCATTCCTCAGAATCTCCAGTGCTCAGCCCATCATTCCTCAGAATCTCCAGTGCTCAGCCCGTCATTCCTCAGAATCTCCAGTGCTCAGCCCGTCATTCCTCAGAATCTCCAGTGCTCAGCCCGTCATTCCTCAGAATCTCCAGTGCTCAGCCCATCATTCCTCAGAATCACCAGTGCTCAGCCCGTCATTCCTCAGAATCTCCAGTGCTCAGCCCATCATTCCTCAGAATCTCCAGTGCTCAGCCCATCATTCCTCAGAATCTCCAGTGCTCAGCCCGTCATTCCTCAGAATCTCCAGTGCTCAGCCCGTCATTCCTCAGAATCTCCAGTGCTCAGCCCGTCATTCCTCAGAATCTCCAGTGCTCAGCCCATCATTCCTCAGAATCACCAGTGCTCAGCCCGTCATTCCTCAGAATCACCAGTGCTCAGCCCATCATTCCTCAGAATCACCAGTGCTCAGCCCGTCATTCCTCAGAATCTCCAGTGCTCAGCCCATCATTCCTCAGAATCTCCAGTGCTCAGCCCGTCATTCCTCAGAATCTCACGTGTATAGCCCGTCATTCCTCAGAATCTCCAGTGCACAGCCCGTCTTTCCTCAGACTCTCCAGTGCTCGGCCCGTCATTCCTCAGAATCTCCAGTGCTCAGCCCGTCATTCCTCAGAATCTCCAGTGCTCAGCCCGTCATTCCTCAGAATCTCCAGTGCTCAGCCTGTCATTCCTCAGACTCTCCAGTGCTCAGCCCGTCATTCCTCAGAATCTCACGTGTATAGCCCGTCATTCCTCAGAATCTCCAGTGCACAGCCCGTCTTTCCTCAGACTCTCCAGTGCTCGGCCCGTCATTCCTCAGAATCTCCAGTGCTCAGCCCGCCATTCCTCAGAATCACCAGTGCTCAGCCCGTCATTCCTCAGAATCTCCAGTGCTCAGCCCGTCATTCCTCAGAATCACCAGTGCTCAGCCCATCATTCCTCAGAATTACCAGTGCTCAGCCCATCATTCCTCAGAATCACCAGTGCTCAGCCCGTCATTCCTCAGAATCTCTAGTGCTCAGCCTGTCATTCCTCAGAATCTCCAGTGCTCAGCCCATCATTCCTCAGAATTACCAGTGCTCAGCCCATCATTCCTCAGAATCACCAGTGCTCAGCCCGTCATTCCTCAGAATCACCAGTGCTCAGCCCATCATTCCTCAGAATCTCCAGTGCTCAGCCCATCATTCCTCAGAATCTCCAGTGCTCAGCCCGTCATTCCTCAGAATCTCCAGTGCTCAGCCCATCATTCCTCAGAATCTCCAGTGCTCAGCCCATCATTCCTCAGAATCTCCAGTGCTCAGCCTGTCATTCCTCAGAATCTCCAGTGCTCAGCCCGTCATTCCTCAGAATCTCCAGTGCTCAGCCCGTCATTCCTCAGAATCTCCAGTGCTCAGCCCATCATTCCTCAGAATCTCCAGTGCTCAGCCCGTCATTCCTCAGAATCTCCAGTGCTCAGCCTGTCATTCCTCAGAATCACCAGTGCTCAGCCCATCATTCCTCAGAATCTCCAGTGCTCAGCCCGTCATTCCTCAGAATCTCCAGTGCTCAGCCCGTCATTCCTCAGAATCTCCAGTGCTCAGCCCATCATTCCTCAGAATCTCCAGTGCTCAGCCCATCATTCCTCAGAATCTCCAGTGCTCAGCCCGTCATTCCTCAGAATCTCCAGTGCTCAGCCCGTCATTCCTCAGAATCACCAGTGCTCAGCCCGTCATTCCTCAGAATCTCCAGTGCTCAGCCCGTCATTCCTCAGAATCACCAGTGCTCAGCCCGTCATTCCTCAGAATCTCCAGTGCTCAGCCCGTCATTCCTCAGAATCTCCAGTGCTCAGCCCATCATTCCTCAGAATCTCCAGTGCTCAGCCCGTCATTCCTCAGAATCTCCAGTGCTCAGCCCGTCATTCCTCAGAATCACCAGTGCTCAGCCCGTCATTCCTCAGAATCTCCAGTGCTCAGCCCATCATTCCTCAGAATCTCCAGTGCTCAGCCCGTCATTCCTCAGAATCTCCAGTGCTCAGCCCGTCATTCCTCAGACTCTCCAGTGCTCAGCCCATCATTCCTCAGAATCTCCAGTGCTCAGCCCATCATTCCTCAGAATCTCCAGTGCTCAGCCCGTCATTCCTCAGAATCTCCAGTGCTCAGCCCGTCATTCCTCAGAATCTCCAGTGCTCAGCCCGTCATTCCTCAGAATCTCCAGTGCTCAGCCCGTCATTCCTCAGAATCACCAGTGCTCAGCCCGTCATTCCTCAGAATCTCCAGTGCTCAGCCCATCATTCCTCATAATCTCCAGTGCTCAGCCCGTCATTCCTCAGAATCTCCAGTGCTCAGCCCGTCATTCCTCAGAATCACCAGTGCTCAGCCCATCATTCCTCAGAATCTCCAGTGCTCAGCCCGTCATTCCTCAGAATCACCAGTGCTCAGCCCATCATTCCTCAGAATCTCCAGTGCTCAGCCCGTCATTCCTCAGACTCTCCAGTTTACGGTCCCTCAGTCCTCAAAATATCCAGTACTCGGCCCATTAATTATCTGAATTTCCAGCACCCATATTGATTATACCTCCAACATCAGCTCTCCTTCAAATGTTGGAAGATGTCTACCTTTCCTCTTAAAAAGAGTATAAAGAGCTTAGTGGTGATAGATGTGGAGAAAGGGGATCCTAAGGGCTGAAGCTATTAAGGAAAGGATCAGAGAAGGACATGAAGAACTATTTTAATGAAAGAATCAGAAGAAAAGAAATGATCTAATGGAAAAGATTAGAGGAGGATGTGATGGATTATTTTGGTGAAAGGTGTTAGAGGAAGATGTGAATAATCAATCTAATGGAAAGAATCAGTGGAAAATGTGTAGAATCAATCTGATGAACAAAGTAGAGGATGTGAACAAATATTCTAATGAAAGCATTGAAAAATGGTGTGAAGAATTGTTCTGGTATAGACAAGACAAGGATGTGAACAATTGTTTTGACAAAAGGATCAGAAGTGGCTGTAAAGACTGATACGGATGTGGGTAGAAAAGGGTGTGAAAAATCATTCTGGTGAAAGGACCAGAGAAGAATTTGAAAAACTATTCTCATGTAAGAGGTCAGTGAATGTGAAGAATTGTTCGGGTGAAAGGATCAGAGGAGGATGTGAAGAATCATTCTGATGAAGGGTTTGAGGAGGAGATGGAGAATGGTTCTGATAGCATTAGAGTAGAATGTGAACTTCATTCTCATGAAAGGGTTCAAAGGAGGATGCGAAGAAATGATCTGATGAAAGGATCAGAGGAGGATGTGAAGAATGTTTCTAATATAAGGAATCAGAGGAAGAGGTGAAAAATTATTTTGATGAACAATTGTTGTACAGTCAAAAAACAGCAGAAAAATACAATGCTGCTGCCCCAGTCACATGTCCACATGCACAGCTCATTGTCTATTAGCTTGTCTGAGCTGTAAGATGAGACGACCCGCGCCATTGCTGTCATAGGGAAACAGAAAGGTAAATCCAGAGAAAAATAGCCAAAGGTTGTAGCACTGATCACTTGGTGCTCAGCCCGTCATTCCTCAGAATCTCAAGTGCCCAGCCCGTCATTCCATACCTGTGGATGGTTTACCCTTCTTATCAAGTGGTGGAGGTGGAGAAATAGTAGAGGAAGGTTTTCTTGGTGCACCCTGCCTCCTCTGATGTCCATGGATGGTTGATTCCTTCTTGTTAGGCTGATGGAGGAGGATTTCCTTGGTGCACCCTGCCTCCTCTGATACCTGTGGATGATTGCCCCCATCTTTTCAGGCTTGGATGAGGTGAAGTATAGTGGAGGAAGGTTTCCTTGACACACCCTGCCTCCTCTGATACCTGTGGATGATTGCCCCCATCTTTTCAGGCTTGGATGAGGTGAAGTATAGTGGAGGAAGGTTTCCTTGACACACCCTGCCTCCTCTGATACCTGTGGATGGTTGACCTCTTCTTATCAAGTGGTGGAGGTGGAGTAATAGTGGAGGAAGGTTTTCTTGGTGAACCCTGCCCTCTCTGATACCTGTGGATGATTGACCCCTTCTTGTCAGGCGGTGGAGGTGGAGTAATAGTGGAGGAAGATTTCCTTGGTGCACCCTGCCTCTTCTGATATCAATGGATGGTTGATCCCTTCTTTTTAGGCTGATGGAGGTGGAGTAACAGTGGAGGAAGATTTCCTTGGTGCACCCTGCCTCCTCTGATATCAGTGAATGGTTGACCCGAAGGCTATCATGGCACACCCTGCCTCCTATGATATCTATGGATGGTTGGCTCCACCTTGTCAGGCTCAGATGAGGTGAAGTAATAGTGGAGGAGGTTTTCTTGGCGCACCGTGCCTCCTCTAATATAGGTAGATGGTGTCACGCTCCCCGGGTCCTCTGCTCCGCTCCCCGGGTCCTCTGCTCCGCTCCCCGGGTCCCCTGCTCCGTTCCCCGGGTCCTCTGCTCCGCTCCCCGGCTCACCTGCCACGCTCCCCGCTCTCCAGCCTCCGGTGCCCGTACTTCCCAGGCCCCCTGGTCGCCGCTCCCGGCGCCCGACGGCTTCCCAGTCCCTGGCCGGCTCCCCTGCGTCCTCCTCTCAGCTTCCTGCCCTGGCTTCTGGCACCCGGGCCGCGCGCATGCGCATTAGGGCGCGCGCGCGGTCACTGACCCTTTCTTAAAGGGCCAGTGTCAATTAACAGGAAATGATCCACACAGGTACAGGGTATATAGGGGGTTAATGTCCAAGGGAGCGGGGCCTGTTCTTCGTGTTTTCCCAAGCTAGGAGTCAGGTCTCCTTGTGTTCTGTGAGATACTTACCTCTCTGTCTTCTAGAGCCGATCCTGCATCGCCATCCGGTCCTGCGGTACCTCGAACCCCGAACGCTGCCCATCTGCCATCCTGACAGTCCGTACCATCTCGGATCCCTGCGGTGACCCGTCATCTCGCTCCAACGGTTCCGGACCCCGCCTGACACCATCACGGCTTCCGAACCTGAGCTCCGTCACCCGGACCACCATCAGTGACCTCGTGGTCCCAGGGACTTCTCCATTTTCTCCTAGTGCACGGACTGTCCTGCTACCTACAGTGCTCCGGCTACCGGACTCCTTTCCCTCATCCGGGAGTTCGGCCCAGTGGATCCACCTCCAGGGTCTACCCGTCCATCTGGCCCTAACAGATGGTTGACCCCTTCATGTCAGGCTGGTGGAGTTGGGGTAATAGTGGAGGAAGGTTTTCTTGGTGCACCCTGCCTCCTCTGATGTCTGTGAATGGTTGACCCCTTCATGTCAGGATGGTGGAGGAAGGTTTTCTTGGCACACCGTGCCTCCTCTGATACCTGTGGATTATTGCCCCCATCCTTTCAGGCTTGGATGAGGTGGAGTAATAGTGGAGGAAGGTTTCTTTGGTACACCCTGCCTCCTCTGATACCTGTGGACAGTAGGGCTTACCTGACGTTTGTGGTTCTTCCTCCCTTAGTGGCAGCCATCTTCCCTGTGACTCATGGGTAGTGGATTCGTGGATTGCCTGTGTAACGGGGTGCCAGGGGCGGCTCTGGGCTTGTAGTCGTGGCCCTTGCTATCAGGCTTACCCCTGGTTCCGCCGTCACTTTGGGGACAGGAGATGTCTTGGTGGGGCAGAGTGTGGTGGTGCAGGTGTTGTCCGGCGCACAAACACTTTCCAGGCATGGTTCGATGCAAATAACAAACATTCTTTATTTTTCACAAATCTTCACACGAGGCAGTAAAAGATGATGTTACGCTTCCTTTAGCTGGGGAAAGCCTGTCCTTGCGTCCCCTCCAGTGGGGATGTGCCTGGCTACTCTTCTTCACCCGGCTCCCACTTCTGGCTACCCACAGCCCGGACCCACACCGGACTGCTTCACCCTATGAGGATCCGCCCGCTCCTGTTCTCTCCGGCTTCCCTGTTCTTCAGCTCCCACACTCTGCCCCGGCTCTGCTGCTCCGCTCCCGTCCCCGAGACAACTGCTCCCTGAACTCACACTTTTCTCCAACTACAACTGTTCCCCTCCCCTTTCTCCTGCCGGCTCCTCCTTTCCACTGTGGTGACAAAAGTCCCACCCGGCCACTAGGGGGTACCCTAACTCAATATACATACAATACAATATAATAAAACATTTTTATTAACAGCACTGACATTTCCGGGCTTCTTTGTAAGGGGTCTGCCCACCCCCTACATACCTCCCCTCTTAAAGCCTGAGCCTCCCGGCAAGGCATCAATCTAAAATCACATTTAAAACTAAACGAGTTCACCTTTGGGGCAACCGTAAGGGGTGCATCAGTCCAGCACCAGTCCAGCGCCCGGAGTTCCTCCTGGAAGCTCCCGGTCTTAGTCGTGTTTCTGCCCGGAGGCTTTTGCAGCGCTCCCGGTCTTCGATGTTGGCCGGCAGGAACACAGCTTTGGCAAAAAGAATCTTCTGGACGACGCGGAGGAGCCCCTGGCTCAGTCCAGCACCAGGCTCTCTCCGGGCTCAGCAACTTAAAACGGTACAACTTCTTCCGGCTCGGAACAACGCCGGTGTCTAACACAAAAACAGGGCCGCCATCTTCCGGTCTTGGTGCTCATTCCGTATGATAGGCCCGTTGCCATTCAGCTCTCTGGGCTTGCAAATACTCTGACAAAGACTGCCCGGGCAACCGGCGCAGCCTCCGGAAAGGCTCGTAGCTGATGGGTTGCTCCGCTGTTTCAGCTTCCAGCTTTGGCTCCTCAGTCCCTGACGGGGGTGATGGGGTCACTGCGCGGGACGGCGGAGGGCTGCCCATAACAATTACCGGATGGGTGGTGATACTTTGGTTAATCGCCAGCACCGGCGGGGTCCCTTTCTCTGGGTCAGTGCCCTGCCCGGGCATGACTGCCGGGGCTACAGCCAAGGTACTTCGCGAGCGGGAAGTTTCGGCTAATACCGGTCTTCCCTGCACTCGTCGCCGGTTCTGACACTCCTCCCATTCCCCTTCTTGCTGCCACTGAGCAGCCTCTTGTGCGGTGGGCATCCGGGTCACCCCGAGTGCGAACAGGCCCCGGCAACCCACTTCCCTCAGGAACCGTACCTTCTCTCCTTGGTACAAGGTATGTAGTCGCTGCGGGAGACCTTCCGTGTCCAGGTTTACTCTATTGTAAAAATAGTCATCACTGGTCTCTCCGTCCCGGATGAAGCCGTACCCCTCTCTCTGGTTAAATTTCACCACGACTCCGGTGGTGTACTGGTGTTCAAACTCTTCACTCCGGGAGCCGGACATCATCTCCCGGGCCACAGTCTCGGCAAGCAGTCGCTCTTGTACCGGGTCCGGTTCTGGTGACGGAGACTTCCTTTGAGGTAGGGGAGACGGCTGGACTGGGTCCCAGAAAAAACCCCAGTTGTCTCTTTCCAGCTTCCGGTCGTGTGGATCTTCCAGAGCTTGAACCGTAACCGTCGTCGATGGTCCCACCGCGGCTGGCGAGGGTATCTCCGGGCATGGATAGGGGGTTCCTAGAAGCCGGCTCCCTGACGGTAGTTGGGCGGTGTAGGTCGCCCGGACCTCTGTTGTGGTCTCGCCGGTCACAGCGTCCCACGTTGTGAGCCAAGTCACTTTTGTGGCCCGTCCCGGTCCTCCGGGTACAGCCGGCAGGTGAGCGGGAAATCCCTCCGCAGACGCAATCTGTTTCGGGTAGCTCTTCTCCAGACCAGGCGCAGGGTGTAGATCCTCGGCGTTTTCCATCTCGCTTGGGGAACGAGTCTCAGGCAAAGGCGTCAGGGTCGGTGGAGAAGCTGGAGGAAGTGGAGGCGGGCTTACTTTTCCCGCTCTTGGGCATACTCCACCCCCAGTCTCACACCTCAGGTCGACCCCTCCACGGCGGTACTTCTTTCGTCTTACAACACCGCCCACTTCACATATCTTCGTACGTGCCCTGGGACTGGCACCTCCCCTCTTTGGGCGGAGTACTCCGAACTTCTTTTTCGGCACCGGCCAGCCCCAGGCTCTTCTTTTGGCGCCAACTTTTCGCGCGCTTTCTTCGTCCTCACAGACGACGGCCATCTTGCCGCCATCTTGTGCCCGGTCCAACGCTGCAGGCACTGCTTTTTCTTCCCACCATGGGATCGGAAATCTTCTCCAATAGTCCGGATCCTGGGCCCTAGGCTCCACTCGATCTCCATCTTCCTGTGGGACCCTTTGCATATAATCCGGATCCTGCCGACTACGCCACATGTAACGGGGTGCCAGGGGTGCCTCAGGGCTTGTAGTCGTGGCCCTTGCTATCAGGCTTACCCCTGGTTCCGCCGTCACTTTGGGGACAGGAGATGTCTTGGTGGGGCAGAGTGTGGTGGTGCAGGTGTTGTCCGGCGTACAAATACTTTCCAGGCATGGTCCGATGCAAATAACAAACATTCTTTATTTTTCACAAATCTTCACACGAGGCAGTAAAAGGTGATGTTACGCTTCCTTTAGCTGGGGAAAGCCTGTCCTTGCGTCCCCTCCAGTGGGGATGTGCCTGGCTACTCTTCTTCACCCGGCTCCCACTTCTGGCTACCCACAGCCCGGACCCACACCGGACTGCTTCACCCTATGAGGATCCGCCCGCTCCTGTTCTCTCCGGCTTCCCTGTTCTTCAGCTCCCACACTCTGCCCCGGCTCTGCTGCTCCGCTCCCGTCCCCGAGACAACTGCCCTCCAAGCTCACACTTTTTCTCCAACTACAACTGTTTCCCTCCCCTTTCTCCTGCCGGCTCCTCCTTTCCACTGTGGTGACAGCCGTCCCACCCGGCCACTAGGGGGTACCCTAACTCAATATACATACAATACAATATAATAAAACATTTTTATTAACAGCACTGACATTTCCGGGCTCCTTTGTAAGGGGTCTGCCCACCCCCTACACCTGTGCCGTGTGTTTGGCGCATTGAGCCTCTTAGTCGCCGGTGCCGTGAAGCGATGGATTCTGTCACCACATCTTCATGTCGTGTCGCATGTTGGGTCTGATGGAGTAAAATTAGGATTTTGATTGTTTTTACTGTTTATGATCATTTTAATTTTTTCCTAAAAGTATGAAATTTATAAAAAGACAATTTCCCACCGCGTCTCGACAGATGGTAATTTTAGAAAATTGCTTTCAAAATGTTTTCTCCGGCTTCAGGAAATGAAAGGAAAGACTTGACAGGTGAGAGCAAACATGTTTACGGAGCGCGCGAGTGACGGCGGCGGGTTATGTGAGGGAGGGCGGCGTGTAGCTGCCACACGCTGCCGGGCTGACAGGTCCGTGTGACAGAGCTCACACAGGCTCTGAAGTAAGTGAACCTCTCTGACAGGCAGAAAATATAAAATTACATGAATCACGTTACGCTCCCGGACGAGACGGCGCTGCTGACAGTCGGCGACACACATGCAGTATTCGCTGATAATTGTGACGGATCGCCGCCGCCATCGCTGGGAAATCTCATTATTACTGATACTGTAGATGCACGATGATCCCATGTGACAGCCCATCATTACCCGCCACTGAGACCAGACCGGAGGGGACTACAGATACTAAAGAATCCACGGGAATAGAGCCGGGCAGACACAGTATGGGGATCACTCATCCTAAGTGCTGCCAATAGACCGAGGACCGGAGGGGGACTACAGATACTAAAGAATCCACGGGAATAGAGCCAGGCGGGCACAGTATGGGGATCACTCATCCTAAGTGCTGCCGATAGACCGAGGACCCGGAGGGGACTACAGATACTAAAGAATCCACGGGTAATAGAGCCGGGCAGGCACAGTGTGGGGATCACTCATCCTAAGTGCTGCCGATAGACCACGGACCAGAGGGGGACTACAGATACTAAAGAATCCACGGGAATAGAGCCGGGCAGGCACAGTGTGGGGATCACTCATCCTAAGTGCTGCCGATAGACCACGGACCGGAGGGGGACTACAGATACTAAAGAATCCACGGGAATAGAGCCGGGTGGGCACAGTATGGGGATCACTCATCCTAAGTGCTGCCGATAGACCGAGGATCGGAGGGGGACTACAGATACTAAAGAATCCACGGGAATAGAGCCGCGCAGACACAGTATGGGGATCACTCATCCTACGTGCTGCCGATAGACCGAGGACCCGGAGGGGACTACAGATACTAAAGAATCCACGGGAATAGAGCCGGGCAGACACAGTATGGGGATCACTCATCCTAAGTGCTGCCGATAGACCGAGGACCCGGAGGGGACTACAGATACTAAAGAGTCCACGGGAATAGAGCCGCGCAGACACAGTATGGGGATCACTCATCCTAAGTGCTGCCAATAGACCGAGGACCGGAGGGAGACTACAGATACTAAAGAATCCACGGGAATAGAGCCGGGCGGGCACAGTATGGGGATCACTCATCCTAAGTGCTGCCAATATACCGAGGACCGGAGGGGGACTACAGATACTAAAGAATCCACTGGAATAGAGCCGGGCAGACACAGTATGGGGATCACTCATCCTAAGTGCTGCCAATAGACCGGGGACTGGAGGGGGACTACAGATACTAAAGAATCCACGGGAATAGAGCCGGGCAGACACAGTATGGGGATCACTCATCCTAGGTGCTACCAATAGACCAGGGACCGGAGGGGGACTACAGATACTAAAGAATCCACAGGATTAGAGCCGGGCAGGCACAGTATGGGGATCACTCATCCTAAGTGCTACCAATAGACTGGGGACTGGAGAAGGACTACAGATACTAAAGAATCCACGGGAATAGAGCCAGGCGGGCACAGTATGGGGATCACTCATCCTAAGTGCTGCCAATAGACCGGGGACCGGGGGGGACTACAGATACTAAAGAATCCACGGGAATAGAGCCGCGCAGGCACAGTGTGGGGATCACTCATCCTAAGTGCTGCCGATAGACCGAGGACCAGGGGGGGACTACAGATACTAAAGAATCCACGGGAATAGAGCCGGGCGGGCACAGTGTGGGTGTCGCGGGCGGGGAGAAGGGTGTCAGCACACCGCGCTCACCCCTTCTGCTCGGGTCCGGCAGCTGCTCAGTGGTGGCTCGAGCTGTGGGCCGGATCCCGGGGTTTCTCGAGCGACACTCCTCGCCCGTGAGTGAAAGGGGGTGTTTGTTGGGTGTGGGGATTGTTATAGTTCGTGACGCCACCCACGGTTGTGGTGATTGCACCACCGCTGCTCAGTGTGGGGGTCCCGGGGATAGTGATGCGGAGCAGCCAGGTGTTGTGTTGCCCCTCCGTGGGTAGGGGTTGGTGATCCCGGGGCCCGGTGATGAGATGTAAAGTGTAGGGCCTGGAGGGCGCAGGGACGCGGGGGCAGCGCTGTGCCTTGCGGCACTGTGGTACTCACTCAGCCTGACACACGGACACAGTCTGTACGGTAAACCAACGGCTGGTAGGACGGTCCCACAGACGGCTGCACCTGCACTCCCGATAGGTGACGGTGATGTCTCTCTTCCTTGCACCTATGTTGACTGATGGTAGCGGTGGATTCCCTCCGGTTACCCGCTCCCCGGGTGCAATCTGGGCCGGAGGAGCTCTACACTTTGCCCGCAGGCGCTGGCCCTGAGAAACTTGTGCCGTGGCGGTGGCGGTGTCTCTCCAATACGGGTTGGGCTGTTGCCTTCAATCGGGACTTGGTTGTTGGGGGAGCTGCGTCCCCGTCACTGACGGATTTGGCAAATCTGGCGACTCCTAGCCTTGCCGGGGTCCGAGAGGCCCCTGCCCTGGTGCTGACTGTCCTTCGGAACACTGCTCCAGACCACCGGGCACACAGCCAACGGGGTCCTTCCAGGAACTTCCAAACGGTCCCCCTCCAGACAGTCACCGCCGTTGCTGACCTTGCTGTTCTGGCCCTCACAAAGCTGGACCCTTCAGGCTGTCTTTCTCTTCTGTCACTTTACTTGCTTTTCCTACTTTCCTACTTTCCTTCCTTCACTTTCACTTAGTTGTTTACTTTAGCCCTGTCTCGACTACTCCTCCACTCCTTCCACTTCCTCCTCCCTGACTAGACTGCCTGGTTACTTCCTGCCTCCAGAGTTGTGAGCTCCTCGGTGGGCGGAGCCAACCGCCTGGCCCACCCCCTGGTGTGCATCATCAACCTCTGGAGGAAGGCAACAAGGATTTGTGGTTAGCTGTGATGTGCCTACCTGGAGTGTGGGGTGTGGTAGTGTGTGACCTGTGTCCCCTGGCTTGCCCAGGGCGACACATGGGGATCACTCATCCTAAGTGCTGCCAATAGACCGGGGACTGGAGGGGGACTACAGATACTAAAGAATCCACGGGAATAGAGCCGGGCAGACACAGTGTGGGGATCACTCATCTTAAGTGCTGCCGATAGACCGAGGATCGGAGGGGGACTACAGATACTAAAGAATCCACGGGAATAGAGCCGGGCAGACACAGTGTGGGGATCACTCATCCTAAGTGCTGCCAATAGACCGGGGACCGGGGGGGACTACAGATACTAAAGAATCCACAGGATTACAGCCGGGCAGGCACAGTGTGGGGATCACTCATCCTAAGTGCTGCCAATAGACCGGGGACCGGGGGGGACTACAGATACTAAAGAATCCACAGGATTACAGCCGGGCAGGCACAGTGTGGGGATCACTCATCCTAAGTGCTGCCAATAGACCGGGGACCGGGGGGGACTACAGATACTAAAGAATCCACAGGATTACAGCCGGGCAGGCACAGTGTGGGGATCACTCATCCTAAGTGCTGCCAATAGACCGGGGACCGGGGGGGGACTACAGATACTAAAGAATCCACAGGATTACAGCCGGGCAGGTACAGTATGGGGATCACTCATCCTAAGTGCTGCCGATAGACCGGGGACTGGAGGGGGACTACAGATACTAAAGAATCCCCAGGATTAGAGCCGGGCAGGCACAGTATGGGGATCACTCATCCTAAGTGCTGCCGATAGACCGGGGACTGGAGGGGGACTACAGATACTAAAGAATCCACGGGAATAGAGCCGGGCAGACACAGTGTGGGGATCACTCATCCTAAGTGCTACCAATAGACTGGGGACTGGAGAAGGACTACAGATACTAAAGAATCCACGGGAATAGAGCCGGGCAGACACAGTGTGGGGATCACTCATCTTAAGTGCTGCCGATAGACCGGGGACTGGAGAAGGACTACAGATACTAAAGAATCCACGGGAATAGAGCCGGGTGGGCACAGTATGGGGATCACTCATCCTAAGTGCTACCAATAGACCGGGGACCGGAGGGGGACTACAGAAACTAAAGAATCCATGGGAATAGAGCCGGGCGGGCACAGTATGGGGATCACTCATCCTAAGTGCTGCCAATAGACCGAGGACCGGAGGGGGACTACAGATACTAAAGAATCCATGGGAATAGAGCCACGCAGGCACAGTGTGGGGATCACTCATCCTAAGTGCTTCCAATAAACCGAGGACTGGAGGGGGACTACAGATACTAAAGAATCCATGGGAATAGAGCCGGGCAGGCACAGTGGGGGGATCACTCATCCTAAGTGCTACCAATAGACCGGGGACTGGAGGGGGACTACAGATACTAAAGAATCCATGGGAATAGAGCCGCGCAGGCACAGTGTGGGGATCACTCATCCTAAGTGCTACCGATAAACCGGGGACTGGAGGGGGACTACAGATACTAAAGAATCCACGGGAACAGTGGCGAATGGGCACAGTATGGGGATCACTCATCCCAACTGCTGCTGCTAGATTGGAGACCGGAGGGGGACTACAGATAATAAAGAATCCACGGGAATAGAGCCGGGCAGGCACAGTGTAGAGACCACTCATCCTAAGTGCTTCCGATAGACTGGGCACCGGCAGATAATATTCTGATCTTTCTCACTACGAGCAAAGCCCCAAATCATCATGTTCTGAAGGGTTTTTCAACGTTTTTGCAAATTTTGTGTTTGAATTCTAGCCTGACCTGGACCTGACCCTGACAGTGAACCTGAGCCTGGCCCTGACCCTGACAGTGACCCGGAGCCTGGCCCTGACCCTGAGCCTGACCCGAGTTCCTCTTTCCGGGTCCTTCTGAGTGATGCCGATAGTGTAATGACGACATTTCACGCTTGTGTCAGTGAGATGGCGCCGGGTTGCGGACGTGGCACCGTTCGTGGCTTCTAGCACATTTCCTGCCGTTCTCCATTGTTTCGGGCGCTGCTTTCTGTCCTGTCCTGCATTTCCGCTGCACTCACTGGGAACTGACAGACGTCTCATTTTTATCTGCAAACTGGAGCTGCTTTTTGGAACAATCTCGATCAATAAGCGTCTGCACTTCAAGGAGAGCGCGCCTGTGATTTTCTGTTGTTATTTTCCCGGAGTTAGACTTTCCCTGGGCAATTTACTTCCCGCCGTGTGTTTCAATGTAGCGAGAGCTCCAGCAAAATATCTGCAACAGTCAAACACAAAGAACTCGCCCCGATCCCCGGGATTGGAGCAAAATGTTCTGCAAACTTTCATACGGCTTTGTGATGAAGTTCAGAAAGACGGAAAAAACAACATTGTATATTCTTTCCCTTAACACCGGGAAATTCATAGAAGTGGATCCCTGGTGGATCAGTGGTCAAAGTACATATCAAATCTGCGGTGAGCCATTAGAAAAAAAATAAATCTTTCCCTTTGTGACTGTTCAGTTCTGCTGATCATGCGTGCTGTCTGTGTGGTGCCCCTGAGCATGTCAGGGTGCCACAGCGAACTGCACCCCCTCCAAGGGATGCAGGGCTTACCCTCCCTTGGTTCCAGGTTCCACCCTATGGTACTGCTACCAACCGCATTCACATCCCAATCCACACTCGCACCAGGACTGGACAGACAAAGCAGTGGGCGGTCTAGCTGAGAAAGGGGCCGCCCACCTAGGGATCAGACAGACTGGTGGGAGGTGACAGGGCAGTCGGCTCCAGGGGAGCAAAGTGAGAGGAAGTGTGACGCCCTGGACCCCAGGGGGCACAGGTAATTACATCAGCCACATGCACACACACCCCAACCCCCTGTGAGGTCACACACATGTCACCCGATAGGGAGACCTGAAGCCTCCCCCAGGGCAAGTGGAGCACACCAGGTGGGCGGAGTCAGGCGGAAAGACACGCCCACCAAGGAGACTACTGTCCTGGGGCAGGAAGTTCAAGCTGAAAGAGTTTAGAGTTGACAGTGACAGGAGGTGAAAAAGGAGAAAGACTGTCAGGGACCCGGGTAGGAGCCTGGGCCTCTTAGAGAACGTCAGGCAGGCAGGCGGTGGTGGCCGTCTGCAGTAGTACCGGTACAGCAACCGGCGGAACCATACGGACCGGGCCTGGGTTGTGGCCCGCCGGTCCCGAACCGGAGAGTGTACCGGAGCACCAAACGGAAGCGTACTCAGACCCCGTCCTAGCTTAGACCCGTTGGTGGCGTCACGTTACACGACCACCATCCTCCCACCGCCTACTTCCCTTAACAAGAGTGACGTGGCCCCCGGTCCGGAGGCGCTCGTGCCACCGACAACCCGAGCCCGGACCTCGAGCAGCTCGGCCCGAGCAAGCAGAGGAAGCGGCCGGGCCCTTCTTAGGGCGGTACAGAAGGACTTTAGCAACTTTCAAAGGGAGAGGGAACCAAGAGTTGGAGCTCCCAGGAAAAGTGAAATAGTAGCCCTCATAGTGTGTGGGTGTAGAGGGGGGTTGGGGAGTTTAAGCTCCCGAGAGGTCGGACAAGATTGGGACACAGCAAAGAAATACTATTAGGAGCGGATACCTGGACGTTCTCCAACTTGAAAGCAGCAGTGGTGCACTGGGACTTTTGGTTCACCTGCAGCAGCGGCGGCACTCCCTTTACCGTGAACCACGGGTGGCGTCACAAACTATTATCCCCTGCAAATACCCCCTTTTTCATTTGAAGTGGCCGTAAGCCCCCCGAGTCCAGAGACCCTCGAGCCACAGCAGCAGCAACCCCTGGATCCGGGCGGTTCGACCGCTGCAGGGGCGGCACACCTCAAAAACGTTGGCGTTACGAACAGGATACGGACTGGGCCCACTAACCTGGGTGACGTGCACCTTGAGAGTCAAAACTGCGGTGTCAATATCCTGTTCCCGCCATTTTCCGCCATCTTTGGCGCCAAAACACTATCATCCTGACCAAAAGCACACAAAGCTGAAGCCCCGCCCCTCGTTCTCAGAGTGTGGCAAGATCCGATAGTTCCCAGGGTTCCCTGGCGTGAGAGTGATTGGCTGACGAAAACCAAGAGGGAATAGGAAGATGGAGGCGCAGGGAGAGGACGGGGGTTAAGAACACTGCAACGGCAAAATGTCTGCGCCAGCGGAACAGGAATCCATCCGTCCTGTACCAGGGACCACTGCCTGGCTGGAACGAGACCTAGCCCGGTTCTGTGTCCGGATGCGAGTACAGTCCCTTCAGCAGGTGGTGGACTGGAAAGCGGAGATACGGAGAATGCTGGCAGTGTCGCGGGCGGGGAGGGGGCGCTGCGCTCACCACGCTCGGGTCCGGCGCTGCTGCTGCTCGGTGGCTCGAGCAGTGGGCCGGATCCGGGGACTCGAGCAGCGCTCCTCGCCCGTGAGTGAAAGGGGAATAGTTTTTAGGGTTTGGGAAGTCGGTCCGTGACGCCACCCACGGTTCGTGGTGAGGTTGGGGACACCACCGCTGCTCTGGACGGGGATCCCGGAAGCGATGACAGGGAGCAGCCGAGATGTTTCTCTCCCCTCCGTGGGTAGGGGGTTTTGGTGGTCCTGGGGCCCGGTGATGGTGACTGAAAGGTGGATGGCGGGGTTTGGCGAGGTGCAGGGTCGCGGGGGCAGCGAGGCGCCAGACGGCACGGTGGTACTCACTCAGCCAATAACGCAGACGGAGTCTCTGGTAAAACAAACGGCTGGATGGACGGGTCCCGCAGCCAGCTGCGGTGGTCACTCCAGGTAGGTTGGCGGTGACTGCCTCTCCCTGCACCTGTGATGTGTTTTCGGCTCCGATGGCTTCCCACCGGTAACCCGCTCCCCAGCGGTGTATTTGCCAGAGGAGCCCCTTTTGCCCGCAGGCTCTGGCCCTGGGAACTCTAGCTGTGGCGGTAGCTGTATTTCCCTTCACGGTTGAGCGGTTGCCTTCAGTCGGGTCTTTGCTGCTGGGAAACCCCAGAGGTTCCCGTCGCTGACAGATTTGACCTGTTTAACGGCGACTCCAAGCCTGGTCGGGGTCCGTAGGCCCTGCCGAATGGTGCTGGCTTCTCTTCGCTCCCCGGTTCGGTACCGGCGGGCCACCGCCCGTCCCCGGTCCTTACGGTTATGCGTCAATCGGCCTTTCCTGCAGACGGTCACCACCATCTGCCAACCTTGCTCTTGGGTGCCCGGGCCACGTACCCGGACACGGTCAGTCTGCTTTTGCTCCTCAACTACTACTTCTCTCAACTCCAACTTCTTTCTCTCACCTCTCTAGCTGTTCTGACTTCCTTTCCCGCCTCCAGGCCTGTGAACTCCTCAGTGGGTGGGGCCAACTGCCTGGCTCCACCCCACCTGGTGTGGACATCAGCCCCTGGAGGGAGGCAACAAGGATTTGCGTGTGTGACTGATGTGCCTAACTGGGGTGTGGGGTGTGTTGTTGCAGTACCTGTGACGTCCTGGCTTGTCCAGGGCGCCACATTCTCCCTTGGTTAAACGCAGACCGTCCGCGGGCTGCCCGTCCATCACCGGTTTTATTTTGTAACTGTAGAAAAGGGGAAAAACATATAAAACATTTAAACATAAGCATATTATAAATCTTCCCTTACGGGAGGCACTTTCTTAAACGTTGCTAACGGTAGTCAATTTTATTAACGGTAACGGCTTCCACTCTCCCCCCGCCCAAACAACCTGGCCCTGATGCTGCCCCTAAGAAGTGGGCAGCACCCCTTGCCCCAGTCCATCACCAGGCTGCCCGAGCGGGTTCGGTCCCTTTCAGGGGACCCACGTCCATGGGGAACCCCTGACCCACGGAGGATGGCCACCGGTCCAGGTGGTGACCGGGCCCCAGCCTACTCTGCTGCGGGCCCTTCCTCCAATCTGCCTCTCCAGAGGCGGTCACGGAATAAAGCAAATATATTTACATTCCACAAGTTTGTGGTTGCCCTGCAAGTTCTCGGGCGTGTCCGTAAGCAGTTTCTTACGCAAACGGTGCAGAAAGTCCCTACAGGGACTAGTTGCCGGCAACGGCCGGTTCAATCAAGGTTGCAAATCAGATAAACTTCGGTTGATTACTTTTCTTATCATTCGGTTACTTATTCATTTACTCACTTAACAACGGTACTGGTGGTCCCAACGGGGACAACTTGCAGTGGAGGACCGCTGCCGTCACTGCTCACTTTCATCCTCTTCACCCGGCCCCGGGTGGAAAAACACGGGTACCAGCCCCTCCAGCGCATAGCAGGCGCGACGGGGAAGGGCCGCCCGGTATCCATTATTTCTGCTCCGTGGAATGTAAGTGGCCTCCATGCCATACAAGGCGACGACTCCCTCGTCCCCCGAGACAGGTTCGGTGTCAGGCCCGGAGTCACTATCGTCCGTTCCTGCGCCAGGCGGGTTGCCGCCAGCTGCCGCAGTCTCCGAGCTCGCCACTCTTTCCGCTGCCGCTACAGGGGGCCGCAAGCTAGACGGACCAGCAGCGGCGGGGTTGCGCAGGCAGGGAAGACGGAGGCAGGATGGGGGCCATGGGAAGACCGGGCCCCCCAGCCGCAGTGGTCGGTCCCTCAGGGACATAGGGGCGTGGATAATTTGCCAGCTCCTCCATCACGGCCTCCATCCCGTACACCCGGGCGACCGCAGCTAGCTCCTCCACCTCCGCGGTCCACTGCTCCATCAGCAGACATATCTGACTCTGGTAAAGTCGGCAGACCCCTGCCACGCGGGCCCTGATCCATGTCGCTGTTTCGGGCACCGACTCCGGGACCTCTGCGCGGTTGGGCGGGCAGGACATGTCGGCAGCGGTATCTTCCAGGAACCGAAATCTTGCAGAGTCCTGGCGTCCCTGCTTCCACAGCAGCGGTTCACATGCGGCCGGACACCTCCGGCGGGACACAAGGCGCACTTCCACCAGGCGGTAGAACGGTAAGATCCTGTTCGTGACGCCAAGTTGTCGCGGGCGTGGAGGGGGCGCTGCGCTCACCACGCTCGGGTCCGCCGCTGCTGCTGCTCGGTGGCTCGAGCGGTGGGCCGGATCCGGGGACTCGAGCAGCGCTCCTCGCCCGTGAGTGAAAGTGGAATAGTTTTTGGGGTTTGGGAAGTCGGTCCGTGATGCCACCCACGATTCGTGGAGAGGTTGGGGACACCACCGCTGCTCTGGACGGGGATCCCGGGAGCGATGACAGGGAGCAGCCGAGATGTTTCTCTCCCCTCCGTGGGTAGGGGGTTTTGGGGGTCCCGGGGCCCGGTGATGGTGACTGAAAGGTGGATGGCGGGGTTTGGCGAGGTGCAGAGTCGTGGGGGCAGCACGGCGCCAGACGGCACGGTGGTACTCACTCAGCCAATAACGCAGACGGAGTCTCTGGTAAAACAAACGGCTGGATGGACGGGTCCCACAGCCGGCTGCGGTGGTCACTCCCGGTAGGTTGGCGGTGACTGCCTTTCCCTGCACCTGTAGTGTGTTTTCGGCTCCGATGGCTTCCCACCGGTAACCCGCTCCCCAGCGGTGTATTTGCCAGAGGAGCCCCTTTTTGCCCGCAGGCTCTGGCCCTGGGAACTCTAGCTGTGGCGGTAGCTGTATTTCCCTTCACGGTTGAGCGGTTGCCTTCAGTCGGGTCTCTGCTGCTGGGAAACCCCGGAGGTTCCCGTCGCTGACGGATTTGACCGGTTTAACGGCGACTCCAAGCCTGGTCGGGGTCCGTAGGCCCTGCCGAATGGTGCTGGCTTCTCTTCGCTCCCCGGTTCGGTACCGGCGGGCCACCGCCCGTCCCCGGTCTTTACGGTTATGCGTCAATCGGCCTCTCCTGCAGACGGTCACCACCGTCTGCCAACCTTGCTCTTGGTGTCCGGGTCACGTACCCGGACACGGTCAGTCTGCTTTTGCTCCTCAACTACCACTTCACTCAACTCCAACTTCTTTCTCTCACCTCTCTAGCTGTTCTGACTTCCTTTTCCGCCTCCAGGCCTGTGAACTCCTCAGTGGGTGGGGCCAACCGCCTGGCCCCACCCCACCTGGTGTGGACATCAGCCCCTGGAGGGAGGCAACAAGGATTTGCGTGTGTGACTGATGTGCCTAACCGGGGTGTGGGGTGTGTTGTTGCAGTACCTGTGACGTCCTGGCTTGTCCAAGGCGCCACATTAGCAGTGTGGGCCCATGAGAACCAGGCCATAAACGCAGAGCAGCGTTGGGAGATGGTAACACAAACCCCCTCAACTTTACTGACCTGCCCGGAGCCGGAACCCATCTCCAATCTGGTTGTGGCCACCAGCCATCTGGCTCCCTGAAGTTACAACACCACCGACTACACCGCCTCCGCTCCCGCTTGTGGACCCGACCCCCGGGATGTGCTGTGGATGTTCCTGGAATGCTGGTCCCAGAGGGTCGAGAGAACCTTACGGCCCTATGCAATCATGGTACCATAACTACAGTAAGCTACCCGAATGTTTAACTAATCTACTGTTACAAGTTCAAGAATGACTGTTCCAGGACTTGTTGCCCTTGTTGAACCTTTCCGTGTTAATTTGAAAAGGCCATCTGCACCCCCAGGTGGAGGGTGGCAAAGGAGTTAATATTTAATGAGGCACCATCCTTGTTGAACCTTCTTATAATGCTTTATTAAAAATAAGAAGACCATCAGGGCCCGGAGTGGTGTGCCACAAGGAGGTGGTACCAGAGGTCCTCGGTGGAGGATGGTGCAGGGGGTAACGGCTTCACCGGGTTATCCGATTCATCTGAAGGACTGAAAGCAGCTGCACCCGTCACCACGGACAGCTACAAGGAACACAGGACAGTGCAGTACCGTGAGTGAAGGTGGCACTGGGGATCCGGGTGGTTGGGGTGGCAGGCTGAGGGAAGGAAAGCTGCAAGAGGAGGCTGCCCCAGCAGCTGTTGCTTAATGGTATTGACTGTTGTTATTTCTGCCCAGACTTCAACCCTGTCACGGACCTAAGTAGAAAACGGCGGGTCCAGGTGTTTTTTCGTGGTGGGTTGAAGGGATCCAGGACATTGGGAATGTGGACTCTAGTTTTCTTTTGCAACAATTAAGAATGTGCCTCCACTGTGAGGGATGGGAAATTGTTTATTAAAAATGTTACTCCTCTCTCTCCTTACAGGAGCAGTTTCAATAAACCTCAGTGTGTCCTGTAGCTTGGGGATGAGCTACATTTAACCAAGGGGGAATGTGGCACCCCTGAGCATGTCAGGGTGCCTCATGGAACTGCACCCCCTCAAAGGGATGCAGGGCTTACCCTCCCTTGGTTCCAGGTTCCACCCTATGGTACTGCTACCAACCGCTTTCACATCCCAATCCACACTCACACCAGGACTGGACAGACAAAGCAGTGGGCGGTCTAGCTGAGAAAGGAGCCGCCCACCTAGGGATCAGACAGACTGATGGGAGGTGACAGGGCACTCGGCTCCAGGGGAGCAAAGTGAGAGGAAGGACTTTAGTAACTCTCAAAGGGAAAGGAAACTATGGGTTGGATCTCCCAGGAAAAGTGAAATAGTAGCTCTCATAGTAGGTCGGGGGGCTGGGACTGTGGAGTTGAACTCCCGAGAGGTCGGATGAGATTGGGACACAGCAAAGCAATACTATTAGGAGCGGATAATAATCAAAATTTCCGTATAAATACCACCATTAAATTTCAATAAATATCAAAAATACCTTCAGATAAAAAATTCGGTAGAATTAAATAAATAAAGGGAATGATGGTGCAAATATCATTAAAATTATTATTTTTATTCAACAATTAAAATAAATATTTTACAAATCCATATAAATATTAGGCAGGAAAAAATGTCCCATAAATTATAGCAGCGGTTTTACTAGGAAAATAAAGTGCATAATGCCAAGATCACTTAAAAAGTCAGTCCCTAATATATGACAAAGTGCACAGTGCAAAATTGTATCTAAATCCTATGTCATATATAAATAAGGTTGTGGTATAATGATCCTATGTAAAAAGATTTTAACAATTATTTAAATTGCAAGGAAAATGATACCTTAAGTGATCTGTAAAAGCTCCAAAGTGTACCGCAAAGCCCCGACACGTGTTTCAGCGATTCTTTCCTCAGGGGGTGCTATAGGGGAATGTGGTTGATGACCCATTTATACTCTGTTTAATTTGAAATTGCCGCCCATAATTGTGATCATGTGTGTTCCATTACCGCCCATGATACAAGTGCCGAATACCACGTAATGGAACACACATGATCACAATTATGGGTGGCAATTTCAAATTAAACAGAGTATAAATGGGTCATCAACCACATTCCCCTATAGCACCCCCTGAGGAAAGGATCGCTGAAACACGTGTCGGGGCTTTGCGGTACACTTTGGAGCTTTTACAGATCTCTTAAGGTATCTCTGTGATGTATAGACAGCAGTCTTAGAGTCTGCTCTGTGATGTATAGACAGCAGTCTTAGAGTCTCCTCTGTGATGTATAGACAGCAGTCTTAGAGTCTCCTCTGTGATGTATAGACAGCAGTCTTAGAGTCTCCTCTGTGATGTATAGACAGCAGTCTTAGAGTCTCCTCTGTGATGTATAGACAGCAGTCTTAGAGTCTCCTCTGTGATGTATAGACAGCAGTCTTACAGTCTCCTCTGTGATGTATAGACAGCAGTCTTAGAGTCTGCTCTGTGATGTATAGACAGCAGTCTTAGAGTCTCCTCTGTGATGTATAGACAGCAGTCTTAGAGTCTCCTCTGTGATGTATAGACAGCAGTCTTAGAGTCTCCTCTGTGATGTATAGACAGCAGTCTTAGAGTCTGCTCTGTGATGTATAGACAGCAGTCTTAGAGTCTCCTCTGTGATGTATAGACAGCAGTCTTAGAGTCTCCTCTGTGATGTATAGACAGCAGTCTTAGAGTCTCCTCTGTGATGTATAGACAGCAGTCTTAGAGTCTCCTCTGTGATGTATAGACAGCAGTCTTAGAGTCTCCTCTGTGATGTATAGACAGCAGTCTTAGAGTCTCCTCTGTGATGTATAGACAGCAGTCTTAGAGTCTCCTCTGTGATGTATAGACAGCAGTCTTACAGTCTCCTCTGTGATGTATAGACAGCAGTCTTAGAGTCTCCTCTGTGATGTATAGACAGCAGTCTTAGAGTCTCCTCTGTGATGTATAGACAGCAGTCTTAGAGTCTCCTCTGTGATGTATAGACAGCAGTCTTAGAGTCTCCTCTGTGATGTATAGACAGCAGTCTTAGAGTCTGCTCTGTGATGTATAGACAGCAGTCTTAGAGTCTCCTCTGTGATGTATAGACAGCAGTCTTAGAGTCTCCTCTGTGATGTATAGACAGCAGTCTTAGAGTCTCCTCTGTGATGTATAGACAGCAGTCTTAGAGTCTCCTCTGTGATGTATAGACAGCAGTCTTAGAGTCTCCTCTGTGATGTATAGACAGCAGTCTTACAGTCTCCTCTGTGATGTATAGACAGCAGTCTTACAGTCTCCCATGTAATGTAAATACATCAGTCTTAGGGGTACTTTGCACGTTGCGACATCGCTACTGTGATCTCGTCGGGGTCAAATCGAAAGTGACGCACATCCGACGCCGGTAACGTCGTCGCAACGTGTAAAGCCTAGATGTACCGATAAACAATCGCAAAAGCGTCGTAAATCGGTGATCTGTGTAGTGTCGGTCATTTCCATAATTTCGCTGCAGCGACAGGTACGATGTTGTTCCTCGTTGCTGCGGCAGCGCACATCGCTGTGTTTGAAGCCGCAGGAGTGAGGAACAGCTCCTTACCTGCGTCCCGCCTGCAATGAGTAAGGAAGAAGGTGCGCGGGATGTTTACGTCCCGCTCATCTCCGTCCCTCCGCTTCTATTGGCAGCCTGCCGTGTGACATCGCTGTGACGCCGCACGATCCGCCCCCCATGCATCATAGCATCCAATTTAAATTGCTTGTTCTCCCCCCTTCACAGTATGGCACCCCTATATCTCCACCCTCATCTCTGTCTATCACCACAAAGCTCTCCACAGTGCGGCACCCCCTACATCTCCACCCTCCTCTCTGTCTATCACCACAAACCTCTCCACAGTGCGGCACCCCCTACATCTCCACCCTCCTCTCTGTCTATCACCCACAAAGCTCTCCACAGTGCGGCACCCCCTACATCTCCACCCTCCTCTCTGTCTATCACCACAAACCTCTCCACAGTGCAGCACCCCCTACATCTCCACCCTCCTCTCTGTCTATCACCCACAAAGCTCTCCACAGTGCGGCACCCCCTACATCTCCACCCTCCTCTCTGTCTATCACCACAAAGCTCTCCACAGTGCAGCACCCCCCTACATCTCCTCCCTCCTCTCTGTCTATCACCCACAAAGCTCTCCACAGTGCGGCACCCCCTACATCTCCACCCTCCTCTCTGTCTATCACCACAAAGCTCTCCACAGTGCAGCACCCCCTACATCTCCACCCTCCTCTCTGTCTATCACCACAAAGCTCTCCACAGTGCAGCACCCCCCTACATCTCCTCCTCATCTCTGTCTATCACCACAAACCTCTCCACAGTGCAGCACCCCCTACATCTCCACCCTCCTCTCTATCACCACAAAGCTCTCCACAGTGCAGCACCCCCTACATCTCCACCCTCCTCTCTATCACCACAAAGCTCTCCACAGTGCGGCACCCCCTACATCTCCACCCTCCTCTCTGTCTATCACCACAAAGCTCTCCACAGTGCGGCACCCCCTACATCTCCACCCTCCTCTCTGTCCATCACCACAAAGCTCTCCACAGTGCGGCACCCCCTACATCTCCACCCTCCTCTCTGTCTATCACCACAAAGCTCTCCACAGTGCAGCACCCCCTACATCTCCACCCTCCTCTCTGTCTATCACCACAAAGCTCTCCACAGAGCAGCACCCCCTACATCTCCACCCTCATCTCTGTCTATCACCACAAAGCTCTCCACAGTGCAGCACCCCCTACATCTCCACCCTCCTCTCTGTCTATCACCCACAAAGCTCTCCACAGTGCGGCACCCCCTACATCTCCACCCTCCTCTCTGTCTATCACCACAAAGCTCTCCACAGTGCAGCACCCCCCTACATCTCCACCCTCCTCTCTGTCTATCACCACAAAGCTCTCTACAGTGCAGCACCCCCTACAATTCCACCCTCCTCTCTGTCACCACAAAGCTCTCCACAGAGCAGCACACCCTACATCTCCACCCTCATCTCTGTCTATCACCACAAAGCTCTCCACAGTGCAGCACCCCCTACATCTCCACCCTCCTCTCTGTCTATCACCCACAAAGCTCTCCACAGTGCGGCACCCCCTACATCTCCACCCTCCTCTCTGTCTATCACCACAAAGCTCTCTACAGTGCAGCACCCCCTACAATTCCACCCTCCTCTCTGTCACCACAAAGCTCTCCACAGAGCAGCACCCCCCTATATCTCCACCCTCATCTCTGTCTATCACCACAAAGCTCTCCACAGTGCGGCACCACCCTACATCTCCACACTCCTCTCTGTCTATCACCACAAAGCTCTCCACAGAGCAGCACCCCCCTACATCTCCTCCCTCCTCTCTGTCTATCACCCACAAAGCTCTCCACAGTGCAGCACCCCCTACATCTCCACCCTCCTCTCTGTCTACCACCACAAAGCTCTCCACAGTGCAGCACCCCCTACATCTCCACCCTCCTCTCTGTCTATCACCACAAAGCTCTCCACAGTGCAGCACCCCCTACATCTCCACACTCCTCTCTGTCTATCACCACAAAGCTCTCCACAGAGCAGCACCCCCCTACATCTCCTCCCTCCTCTCTGTCTATCACCCACAAAGCTCTCCACAGTGCGGCACCCCCTACATCTCCACCCTCCTCTCTGTCTATCACCACAAAACTCTCCACAGAGCAGCACCCCCTACATCTCCACCCTCCTCTCTATCACCACAAAGCTCTCCAAGGGTGCACCCCCTACATCTCCACCCTCCTCTCTATCACCACAAAGCTCTCCACAGTGCAGCACCCCCTACATCTCCACCCTCCTCTCTATCACCACAAAGCTCTCCACAGTGCGGCACCCCCTACATCTCCACCCTCCTCTCTGTCTATCACCACAAAGCTCTCCACAGAGCAGCACCCCCTACATCTCCACCCTCCTCTCTGTCTATCACCCACAAAGCTCTCCACAGAGCAGCACCCCCCTACATCTCCACCCTCCTCTCTGTCTATCACCACAAAGCTCTCCACAGTGCAGCACCCCCCTACATCTCCACCCTCCTCTCTGTCTATCACCACAAAGCTCTCCACAGTGCAGCACCCCCTACATCTCCACCCTCCTCTCTGTCACCACAAAGCTCTCCACAGAGCAGCACCCCCCTACATCTCCACCCTCCTCTCTGTCTATCACCACAAAGCTCTCCACAGAGCAGCACCCCCCTACATCTCCACCCTCCTCTCTGTCTATCACCACAAAGCTCTCTACAGTGCAGCACCCCCTACATCTCCACGCTCCTCTCTGTCTATCACCACAAAGCTCTCCACAGTGCAGCACCCCCTACATCTCCACCCTCCTCTCTATCACCACAAAGCTTTCTACAGTGCAGCACCCCCTACATCTCCACCCTCCTCTCTGTCTATCACCACAAAGCTCTCCACAGAGCAGCACCCCCCTACATCTCCACCCTCCTCTCTGTCTATCACCCACAAAGCTCTCCACAGTGCGGCACCCCCCTACATCTCCACCCTCCTCTCTATCACCACAAAGCTCTCCACAGTGCGGCACCCCCTACATCTCCACCCTCCTCTCTGTCACCACAAAGCTCTCCACAGAACAGCACCCCCCTACATCTCCACCCTCCTCTCTGTCTATCACCCACAAAGCTCTCCACAGTGCGGCACCCCCTACATCTCCACCCTCCTCTCTATCACCACAAAGCTCTCCACAGTGCAGCACCCCCTACATCTCCACCCTCCTCTCTGTCTATCACCACAAAGCTCTCCACAGTGCAGCACCCCCCTACATCTCCTCCTCATCTCTGTCAATCACCACAAAGCTCTCCACAGTGCAGCACCCCCTACATCTCCACCCTCCTCTCTATCACCACAAAGCTCTCCACAGTGCGGCACCCCCTACATCTCCTCCCTCATCTCTGTCTATCACCACAAAGCTCTCCACAGAGCAGCACCCCCTACATCTCCACCCTCATCTCTGTCTATCACCACAAAGCTCTCCACAGTGCAGCACCCCCTAGATCTCCACCCTCCTCTCTGTCTATCACCACAAAGCTCTCCACAGTACGGCACCCCCTACATCTCCACCCTCCTCTCTATCACCACAAAGCTCTCCACAGTGCAGCACCCCCTACATCTCCACCCTCCTCTCTGTCTATCACCACAAAGCTCTCCACAGTGCGGCACCCCCCTACATCTCCTCCTCATCTCTGTCTGTCACCACAAAGCTCTCCACAGTGCAGCACCCCCTACATCTCCACCCTCCTCTCTGTCTATCACCACAAAGCTCTCCACAGTGCGGCACCCCCCTACATCTCCTCCTCATCTCTGTCTATCACCACAAAGCTCTCCACAGTGCGGCACCCCCTACATCTCCACCCTCCTCTCTATCACCACAAAGCTCTCCACAGTGCAGCACCCCCTACATCTCCACCCTCCTCTTTATCACCACAAAGCTCTCCACAGTGCGGCACCCCCTACATCTCCTCCCTCATCTCTGTCTATCACCACAAAGCTTTCCACAGTGCGGCACCCCCTACATCTCCTCCCTCATCTCTGTCTATCACCCACAAAGCTCTCCACAGTGCGGCACCCCCTACATCTCCACCCTCCTCTCTATCACCACAAAGCTCTCCACAGTGCAGCACCCCCTACATCTCCACCCTCCTCTCTGTCTATCACCACAAAGCTCTCCACAGTGCGGCACCCCCCTACATCTCCTCCTCATCTCTGTCTGTCACCACAAAGCTCTCCACAGTGCAGCACCCCCTACATCTCCACCCTCCTCTCTGTCTATCACCACAAAGCTCTCCACAGTGCGGCACCCCCCTACATCTCCTCCTCATCTCTGTCTATCACCACAAAGCTCTCCACAGTGCGGCACCCCCTACATCTCCACCCTCCTCTCTATCACCACAAAGCTCTCCACAGTGCAGCACCCCCTACATCTCCACCCTCCTCTTTATCACCACAAAGCTCTCCACAGTGCGGCACCCCCTACATCTCCTCCCTCATCTCTGTCTATCACCACAAAGCTTTCCACAGTGCGGCACCCCCTACATCTCCTCCCTCATCTCTGTCTATCACCCACAAAGCTCTCCACAGTGCGGCACCCCCTACATCTCCACCCTCCTCTCTATCACCACAAAGCTCTCCACAGTGCAGTACCCCCCTACATCTCCACCCTCCTCTCTGTCTATCACCACAAAGCTCTCCACAGTGCAGCACCCCCTACATCTCCACCCTCCTCTCTATCTATCACCACAAAGCTCTCCACAGTGCAGCACCCCCTACATCTCCACCCTCCTCTCTGTCTATCACCACAAAGCTCTCCACAGTGCGGCAACCCCTACATCTCCACCCTCATCTCTGTCTATCACCACAAAGCTCTCCACAGTGCAGCACCGCCTACATCTCCACCCTCCTCTCTGTCTATCACCACAAAGCTCTCCACAGTGCGGCACCCCCTACATCTCCACCCTCCTCTCTGTCTATCACCACAAAGCTCTCCACAGTGCAGCACCCTCTACATCTCCACCCTCATCTCTGTCTATCACCACAAAGCTCTCCACAGTGCAGCACCCCCTACATCTCCACCCTCATCTCTGTCTATCACCACAAAGCTCTCCACAGTGCAGCACCACCCTACATCTCCACCCTCATCTCTGTCTATCACCACAAAGCTCTCCACAGTGCGGCACCCCCTACATCTCCACCCTCATCTCTGTCTATCACCACAAAGCTCTCCACGGTGCGGCACCCCCTACATCTCCACCCTCATCTCTGTCTATCACCACAAAGCTCTCCACAGTGCAGCACCGCCTACATCTCCACCCTCCTCTCTGTCTATCACCACAAAGCTCTCCACAGTGCAGCACCCCCTACATCTCCACCCTCCTCTCTGTCTATCACCACAAAGCTCTCCACAGTATGGCGCCTCCTACATCTCCACCCTCCTCTCTGTCTATCACCACAAAGCTCTCCACAGTGCGGCACCCCCTACATCTCCACCCTCCTCTCTGTCTATCACCACAAAGCTCTCCACAGTGCAGCACCCCCTACATCTCCACCCTCCTCTCTGTCTATCACCACAAAGCTCTCCACAGTGCAGCACCCCCTACATCTCCACCCTCCTCTCTATCTATCACCACAAAGCTCTCCACAGTGCAGCACCCCCTACATCTCAACCCTCCTCTCTGTCTATCACAACAAAGCTCTCCACAGTGCGGCACCCCCTACATCTCCACCCTCATCTCTGTCTATCACCACAAAGCTCTCCACAGTGCGGCACCCCCTACATCTCCACCCTCCTCTCTGTCACCACAAAGCTCTCCACAGTGCAGCACCCCTACATCTCCACCCTCATCTCTGTCTATCACCACAAAGCTCTCCACACTACGGCACCCCCTACATCTCCACCCTCCTCTCTATCACCACAAAGCTCTCCACAGTGCAGCACCCCCTACATCTCCACCCTCCTCTCTGTCACCACAAAGCTCTCCACAGTGCAGCACCCCCTACATCTCCACCCTCATCTCTGTCTATCACCACAAAGCTCTCCACACTACGGCACCCCCTACATCTCCACCCTCCTCTCTATCACCACAAAGCTCTCCACAGTGCAGCACCCCCTACATCTCCACCCTCCTCTCTGTCTATCACCACAAAGCTCTCCACAGTATGGCGCCTCCTACATCTCCACCCTCCTCTCTGTCTATCACCACAAAGCTCTCCACAGTGCGGCACCCCCTACATCTCCACCCTCCTCTCTGTCTATCACCACAAAGCTCTCCACAGTGCAGCACCCCCTACATCTCCACCCTCCTCTCTATCTATCACCACAAAGCTCTCCACAGTGCAGCACCCCCTACATCTCCACCCTCCTCTCTGTCTATCACCACAAAGCTCTCCACAGTGCGGCACCCCCTACATCTCCACCCTCATCTCTGTCTATCACCACAAAGCTCTCCACAGTGCGGCACCCCCTACATCTCCACCCTCCTCTCTGTCACCACAAAGCTCTCCACAGTGCAGCACCCCCTACATCTCCACCCTCATCTCTGTCTATCACCACAAAGCTCTCCACGGTGCGGCACCCCCTACATCTCCACCCTCATCTCTGTCTATCACCACAAAGCTCTCCACAGTGCAGCACCGCCTACATCTCCACCCTCCTCTCTGTCTATCACCACAAAGCTCTCCACAGTGCAGCACCCCCTACATCTCCACCCTCCTCTCTGTCTATCACCACAAAGCTCTCCACAGTATGGCGCCTCCTACATCTCCACCCTCATCTCTGTCTATCACCACAAAGCTCTCCACAGTGCAGCACCACCCTACATCTCCACCCTCATCTCTGTCTATCACCACAAAGCTCTCCACAGTGCGGCACCCCCTACATCTCCACCCTCATCTCTGTCTATCACCACAAAGCTCTCCACGGTGCGGCACCCCCTACATCTCCACCCTCATCTCTGTCTATCACCACAAAGCTCTCCACAGTGCAGCACCGCCTACATCTCCACCCTCCTCTCTGTCTATCACCACAAAGCTCTCCACAGTGCAGCAACCCCCTACATCACCACCCTCCTCTCTGTCTATCACCACATAGCTCTCCACAGTGCAGCACCCCCTACATCTCCACCCTCCTCTCTATCACCACAAAGCTCTCCACAGTGCAGTACCCCCCTACATCTCCACCCTCCTCTCTGTCTATCACCACAAAGCTCTCCACAGTGCAGCACCCCCTACATCTCCACCCTCCTCTCTATCTATCACCACAAAGCTCTCCACAGTGCAGCACCCCCTACATCTCCACCCTCCTCTCTGTCTATCACCACAAAGCTCTCCACAGTGCGGCACCCCCTACATCTCCACCCTCATCTCTGTCTATCACCACAAAGCTCTCCACACTACGGCACCCCCTACATCTCCACCCTCCTCTCTATCACCACAAAGCTCTCCACAGTGCAGCACCCCCTACATCTCCACCCTCCTCTCTATCACCACAAAGCTCTCCACAGTGCGGCACCCCCTACATCACCACCCTCCTCTCTGTCTATCACCACAAAGCTCTCCACAGTGCAGCACCCCCTACATCTCCACCCTCCTCTCTGTCTATCACCACAAACCCTCCACAGTGCAGCACCCCCTACATCACCACCCTCCTCTCTGTCTATCACCACAAAGCTCTCCACAGTGCAGCACCCCCTACATCTCCACCCTCCTCTCTGTCCATCACCACAAAGCTCTCCACAGTGCAGCACCCCCTACATCACCACCCTCCTCTCTGTCTATCACCACAAAGCTCTCCACAGTGCAGCACCCCCTACATCTCCACCCTCCTCTCTGTCTATCACCACAAAGCTCTCCACAGTGCAGCAACCCCCTACATCACCACCCTCCTCTCTGTCTATCACCACAAAGCTCTCCACAGTGCAGCACCCCCTACATCCCCACCCTCCTCTCTGTCTATCACCACAAACCCTCCACAGTGCAGCACCCCCTACATCTCCACCCTCCTCTCTGTCTATCACCACAAAGCTCTCCACAGTGTAGCACCCCCTACATCTCCACCCTCATCTCTGTTTATCACCACAAAGCTCTCCACAGTGCAGCACCTCCTACATCTCCACCCTCCTCTCTGTCACCACAAAGCTCTCCACAGTGCAGCACCCCCTACATCTCCACCCTCCTCTCTATCACCACAAAGCTCTCCACAGTGCGGCACCCCCTACATCACCACCCTCCTCTCTGTCTATCACCACAAAGCTCTCCACAGTGCAGCACCCCCTACATCTCCACCCTCCTCTCTATCACCACAAAGCTCTCCACAGTGCGGCACCCCCTACATCTCCACCCTCCTCTCTGTCTATCACCACAAAGCTCTCCACAGAGCAGCACCCCCCTACATCTCCACCCTCCTCTCTGTCTATCACCCACAAAGCTCTCCACAGAGCAGCACCCCCCTACATCTCCACCCTCCTCTCTGTCTATCACCACAAAGCTCTCCACAGTGCAGCACCCCCCTACATCTCCACCCTCCTCTCTGTCTATCACCACAAAGCTCGCAACAGTGGAGCACCCCCTACATCTCCACCCTTCTCTCTGTCACCACAAAGCTCTCCACAGTGCAGTACCCCCCTACATCTCCACCCTCCTCTCTGTCTATCACCACAAAGCTCTCCACAGTGCAGCACCCCCTACATCTCCACCCTCCTCTCTATCTATCACCACAAAGCTCTCCACAGTGCAGCACCCCCTACATGTCCACCCTCCTCTCTGTCTATCACCACAAAGCTCTCCACAGTGCGGCACCCCCTACATCTCCACCCTCATCTCTTTCTATCACCACAAAGCTCTCCACAGTGCAGCACCGCCTACATCTCCACCCTCCTCTCTGTCTATCACCACAAAGCTCTCCACAGTGCGGCACCCCCTACATCTCCACCCTCCTCTCTATCACCACAAAGCTCTCCACAGTGCAGTACCCCCCTACATCTCCACCCTCCTCTCTGTCTATCACCACAAAGCTCTCCACAGTGCAGCACCCCCTACATCTCCACCCTCCTCTCTATCTATCACCACAAAGCTCTCCACAGTGCAGCACCCCCTACATCTCCACCCTCCTCTCTGTCTATCACCACAAAGCTCTCCACAGTGCGGCACCCCCTACATCTCCACCCTCATCTCTTTCTATCACCACAAAGCTCTCCACAGTGCAGCACCGCCTACATCTCCACCCTCCTCTCTGTCTATCACCACAAAGCTCTCCACAGTGCGGCACCCCCTACATCTCCACCCTCCTCTCTGTCTATCACCACAAAGCTCTCCACAGTGCAGCACCCTCTACATCTCCACCCTCATCTCTGTCTATCACCACAAAGCTCTCCACAGTGCAGCACCCCCTACATCTCCACCCTCATCTCTGTCTATCACCACAAAGCTCTCCACAGTGCAGCACCACCCTACATCTCCACCCTCATCTCTGTCTATCACCACAAAGCTCTCCACAGTGCGGCACCCCCCTACATCTCCACCCTCCTCTCTGTCTATCACCACAAAGCTCTCCACAGTGCAGCACCCCCCTACATCTCCACCCTCATCTCTGTCTATCACCACAAAGCTCTCCACAGTGCAGCACCGCCTACATCTCCACCCTCCTCTCTGTCTATCACCACAAAGCTCTCCACAGTGCAGCACCCCCTACATCTCCACCCTCCTCTCTGTCTATCACCACAAAGCTCTCCACAGTATGGCGCCTCCTACATCTCCACCCTCCTCTCTGTCTATCACCACAAAGCTCTCCACAGTGCGGCACCCCCTACATCTCCACCTTCCTCTTTGTCTATCACCACAAAGCTCTCCACAGTGCGGCACCCCCTACATCTCCTCCTCATCTCTGTCTATCACCAAAAAGCTCTCCACAGTGCTGCACCCCCTACATCTCCACCCTCCTCTCTGTCTATCACCACAAAGCTCTCCACAGTGCAGCACCGCCTACATCTCCACCCTCCTCTCTGTCTATCACCACAAAGCTCTCCACAGTGCAGCACCGCCTACATCTCCACCCTCCTCTCTGTCTATCACCACAAAGCTCTCCACAGTGCGGCACCCCCTACATCTCCACCCTCATCTCTGTCTATCACCACAAAGCTCTCCACAGTGCGGCACCCCCTACATCTCCACCCTCATCTCTGTCTATCACCACAAAGCTCTCCACAGTGCAGCACCCCCTACATCTCCACCCTCCTCTCTGTCTATCACCATAAAGCTCTCCACAGTGCAGCACCCCCTACATCTCCACCCTCATCTCTGTCTATCACCACAAAGCTCTCCACAGTGCGGCACCCCCTACATCTCCACCCTCATCTCTGTCTATCACCACAAAGCTCTCCACAGTGCGGCACCCCCTACATCTCCACCCTCCTCTCTGTCACCACAAAGATCTCCACAGTGCAGCACCCCCTACATCTCCACCCTCATCTCTGTCTATCACCACAAAGCTCTCCACACTACGGCACCCCCTACATCTCCACCCTCCTCTCTATCACCACAAAGCTCTCCACAGTGCAGCACCCCCTACATCTCCACCCTCCTCTCTATCACCACAAAGCTCTCCACAGTGCGGCACCCCCTACATCACCACCCTCCTCTCTGTCTATCACCACAAAGCTCTCCACAGTGCAGCACCCCCTACATCTCCACCCTCCTCTCTGTCTATCACCACAAACCCTCCACAGTGCAGCACCCCCTACATCACCACCCTCCTCTCTGTCTATCACCACAAAGCTCTCCACAGTGCAGCACCCCCTACATCACCACCCTCCTCTCTGTCTATCACCACAAAGCTCTCCACAGTGCGGCACCCCCTACATCTCCACCCTCATCTCTGTCTATCACCACAAAGCTCTCCACAGTGCAGCACCCCCTACATCTCCACCCTCCTCTCTGTCTATCACCATAAAGCTCTCCACAGTGCAGTACCCCCTACATCTCCACCCTCATCTCTGTCTATCACCACAAAGCTCTCCACAGTGCGGCACCCCCTACATCTCCACCCTCATCTCTGTCTATCACCACAAAGCTCTCCACAGTGCGGCACCCCCTACATCTCCACCCTCCTCTCTGTCTATCACCACAAAGCTCTCCACACTACGGCACCCCCTACATCTCCACCCTCCTCTCTATCACCACAAAGCTCTCCACAGTGCGGCACCCCCTACATCACCACCCTCCTCTCTGTCTATCACCACAAAGCTCTCCACAGTGCAGCACCCCCTACATCTCCACCCTCCTCTCTGTCTATCACCACAAACCCTCCATAGTGCAGCACCCCCTACATCACCACCCTCCTCTCTGTCTATCACCACAAAGCTCTCCACAGTGCAGCACCCCCTACATCACCACCCTCCTCTCTGTCTATCACCACAAAGCTCTCCACAGTGCAGCACCCCCTACATCTCCACCCTCCTCTCTGTCTATCACCACAAAGCTCTCCACAGTGCAGCAACCCCCTACATCACCACCCTCCTCTCTGTCTATCACCACAAAGCTCTCCACAGTGCAGCACCCCCTACATCTCCACCCTCCTCTCTGTCTATCACCACAAACCCTCCACAGTGCAGCACCCCCTACATCTCCACCCTCCTCTCTGTCTATCACCACAAAGCTCTCCACAGTGTAGCACCCCCTACATCTCCACCCTCATCTCTGTTTATCACCACAAAGCTCTCCACAGTGCAGCACCCCCTACATCTCCACCCTCCTCTCTATCACCACAAAGCTCTCCACAGTGCGGCACCCCCTACATCACCACCCTCCTCTCTGTCTATCACCACAAAGCTCTCCACAGTGCAGCACCCCCTACATCTCCACCCTCCTCTCTGTCTATCACCACAAACCCTCCATAGTGCAGCACCCCCTACATCACCACCCTCCTCTCTGTCTATCACCACAAAGCTCTCCACAGTGCAGCACCCCCTACATCACCACCCTCCTCTCTGTCTATCACCACAAAGCTCTCCACAGTGCAGCACCCCCCTACATCTCCACCCTCCTCTCTGTCTATCACCACAAAGCTCTCCACAGTGCGGCAACCCCTACATCTCCACCCTCCTCTCTGTCTATCACCACAAAGCTGTCCACAGTGCAGCAACCCCCTACATCACCACCCTCCTCTCTGTCTATCACCACAAAGCTCTCCACAGTGCAGCACCCCCTACATCTCCACCCTCCTCTCTGTCTATCACCACAAACCCTCCACAGTGCAGCACCCCCCTACATCTCCACCCTCATCTCTGTCTATCACCACAAAGCTCTCCACAGTGCGGCACCCCCTACATCTCCACCCTCCTCTCTGTCTATCACCACAAAGCTCTCCACAGTGTAGCACCCCCTACATCTCCACCCTCATCTCTGTTTATCACCACAAAGCTCTCCACAGTGCAGCACCTCCTACATCTCCACCCTCCTCTCTGTCACCACAAAGCTCTCCACAGTGCAGCACCCCCTACATCTCCACCCTCATCTCTGTCTATCACCACAAAGCTCTCCACACTACGGCACGCCCTACATCTCCACCCTCCTCTCTATCACCACAAAGCTCTCCACAGTGCAGCACCCCCTACATCTCCACCCTCCTCTCTATCACCACAAAGCTCTCCACAGTGCGGCACCCCCTACATCACCACCCTCCTCTCTGTCTATCACCACAAAGCTCTCCACAGTGCAGCACCCCCTACATCTCCACCCTCCTCTCTGTCTATCACCACAAACCCTCCACAGTGCAGCACCCCCTACATCACCACCCTCCTCTCTGTCTATCACCACAAAGCTCTCCACAGTGCAGCACCCCCTACATCACCACCCTCCTCTCTGTCTATCACCACAAAGCTCTCCACAGTGCGGCACCCCCTACATCTCCACCCTCATCTCTGTCTATCACCACAAAGCTCTCCACAGTGCAGCACCCCCTACATCTCCACCCTCCTCTCTGTCTATCACCATAAAGCTCTCCACAGTGCAGTACCCCCTACATCTCCACCCTCATCTCTGTCTATCACCACAAAGCTCTCCACAGTGCGGCACCCCCTACATCTCCACCCTCATCTCTGTCTATCACCACAAAGCTCTCCACAGTGCGGCACCCCCTACATCTCCACCCTCCTCTCTGTCTATCACCACAAAGCTCTCCACACTACGGCACCCCCTACATCTCCACCCTCCTCTCTATCACCACAAAGCTCTCCACAGTGCGGCACCCCCTACATCACCACCCTCCTCTCTGTCTATCACCACAAAGCTCTCCACAGTGCAGCACCCCCTACATCTCCACCCTCCTCTCTGTCTATCACTACAAACCCTCCATAGTGCAGCACCCCCTACATCACCACCCTCCTCTCTGTCTATCACCACAAAGCTCTCCACAGTGCAGCACCCCCTACATCACCACCCTCCTCTCTGTCTATCACCACAAAGCTCTCCACAGTGCAGCACCCCCTACATCTCCACCCTCCTCTCTGTCTATCACCACAAAGCTCTCCACAGTGCAGCAACCCCCTACATCACCACCCTCCTCTCTGTCTATCACCACAAAGCTCTCCACAGTGCAGCACCCCCTACATCTCCACCCTCCTCTCTGTCTATCACCACAAAGCTCTCCACAGTGCAGCAACCCCCTACATCACCACCCTCCTCTCTGTCTATCACCACAAAGCTCTCCACAGTGCAGCACCCCCTACATCACCACCCTCCTCTCTGTCTATCACCACAAAGCTCTCCACAGTGCAGCACCCCCTACATCTCCACCCTCCTCTCTGTCTATCACCACAAAGCTCTCCACAGTGCAGCAACCCCCTACATCACCACCCTCCTCTCTGTCTATCACCACAAAGATCTCCACAGTGCAGCACCCCCTACATCTCCACCCTCCTCTCTGTCTATCACCACAAACCCTCCACAGTGCAGCACCCCCTACATCTCCACCCTCCTCTCTGTCTATCACCACAAAGCTCTCCACAGTGTAGCACCCCCTACATCTCCACCCTCATCTCTGTTTATCACCACAAAGCTCTCCACAGTGCAGCACCCCCTACATCTCCACCCTCCTCTCTATCACCACAAAGCTCTCCACAGTGCGGCACCCCCTACATCACCACCCTCCTCTCTGTCTATCACCACAAAGCTCTCCACAGTGCAGCACCCCCTACATCTCCACCCTCCTCTCTGTCTATCACCACAAAGCTCTCCACAGTGCAGCACCCCCTACATCTCCACCCTTCTCTCTGTCTATCACCACAAACCCTCCATAGTGCAGCACCCCCTACATCACCACCCTCCTCTCTGTCTATCACCACAAAGCTCTCCACAGTGCAGCACCCCCTACATCACCACCCTCCTCTCTGTCTATCACCACAAAGCTCTCCACAGTGCAGCACCCCCTACATCTCCACCCTCCTCTCTGTCTATCACCACAAAGCTCTCCACAGTGCAGCAACCCCCTACATCACCACCCTCCTCTCTGTCTATCACCACAAAGCTCTCCACAGTGCAGCACCCCCTACATCTCCACCCTCCTCTCTGTCTATCACCACAAACCCTCCACAGTGCAGCACCCCCTACATCTCCACCCTCCTCTCTGTCTATCACCACAAAGCTCTCCACAGTGTAGCACCCCCTACATCTCCACCCTCATCTCTGTTTATCACCACAAAGCTCTCCACAGTGCAGCACCTCCTACATCTCCACCCTCCTCTCTGTCACCACAAAGCTCTCCACAGTGCAGCACCCCTACATCTCCACCCTCCTCTCTATCACCACAAAGCTCTCCACAGTGCGGCACCCCCTACATCACCACCCTCCTCTCTGTCTATCAACACAAAGCTCTCCACAGTGCAGCACCCCCTACATCTCCACCCTCCTCTCTGTCTATCACCACAAAGCTCTCCACAGTGCAGCACCCCCCTACATCTCCACCCTCCTCTCTATCACCACAAAGCTCTCCACAGTGCGGCACCCCCTACATCACCCCCCTCCTCTCTGTCTATCACCACAAGGCTCTCCACAGTGCGGCACCCCCTACATCTCCACCCTCATCTCTGTCTATCACCACAAAGCTCTCCACAGTGCAGCACCCCCTACATCTCCACCCTCATCTCTGTCTATCACCACAAACCCTCCACAGTGCAGCACCCCCTACATCTCCACCCTCCTCTCTGTCTATCACCACAAACCCTCCACAGTGCAGCACCCCCTACATCTCCACCCTCATCTCTGTCTATCACCACAAAGCTCTCCACAGTGCGGCACCCCCTACATCTCCACCCTCCTCTCTGTCTGTCACCACAAAGCTCTCCATAGTGCAGCACCCTCTACATCTCCACCCTCCTCTCTGTCTATCACCACAAAGCTCTCCACAGTGCAGCACCCCCTACATCTCCACCCTCCTCTCTGTCTATCACCACAAAGCTCTCCACAGTGTGGCGCCTCCTACATCTCCACCCTCCTATCACCACAAAGCTCTCCACAGTGCGGCACCCCCTACATCTCCTCCTCATCTCTGTCTATCACCAAAAAGCTCTCCACAGTGCTGCACCCCCTACATCTCCACCCTCCTCTCTGTCTATCACCATAAAGCTCTCCACAGTGCAGCACCCCCTACATCTCCACCCTCATCTCTGTCTATCACCACAAAGCTCTCCACAGTGCGGCACCCCCTACATCTCCACCCTCCTCTCTGTCTATCACCACAAAGCTCTCCACAGTGCGGCACCCCCTACATCTCCACCCTCCTCTCTATCACCACAAAGCTCTCCACAGTGCAGCACCCCCTACATCTCCACCCTCATCTCTATCTATCACCACAAAGCTCTCCACAGTGCGGCACCCCCTACATCTCCACCCTCCTCTCTGTCACCACAAAGCTCTCCACAGTGCAGCACCCCCTACATCTCCACCCTCATCTCTGTCTATCACCACAAAGCTCTCCACACTACGGCACCCCCTACATCTCCACCCTCCTCTCTATCACCACAAAGCTCTCCACAGCGCAGCACCCCCTACATCTCCACCCTCTTCTCTATCACCACAAAGCTCTCCACAGTGCGGCACCCCCTACATCACCACCCTCCTCTCTGTCTATCACCACAAAGCTCTCCACAGTGCAGCACCCCCTACATCTCCACCCTCCTCTCTGTCTATCACCACAAACCCTCCACAGTGCAGCACCCCCTACATCTCCACCCTCCTCTCTGTCTATCACCACAAAGCTCTCCACAGTGCAGCACCCCCTACATCTCCACCCTCATCTCTGTTTATCACCACAAAGCTCTCCACAGTACAGCACCCCCTACATCTCCACCCTCCTCTCTGTCTATCACCACAAAGCTCTCCACAGTGCAGCACCTCCTACATCTCCACCCTCCTCTCTGTCACCACAAAGCTCTCCACAGTGCAGCACCCCCTACATCTCCACCCTCCTCTCTATCACCACAAAGCTCTCCACAGTGCGGCACCCCCTACATCACCACCCTCCTCTCTGTCTATCACCACAAAGCTCTCCACAGTGCAGCACCCCCTACATCTCCATCCTCCTCTGTCACCACAAAGCTCTCCACACTGCAGCACCCCCTACATCTCCACCCTCCTCTCTGTCTATCACCACAAAGCTCTCCACAGTGCAGCACCCCCCTACATTTCCACCCTCATCTCTGTCTATCACCACAAAACTCTCCACAGTGCAGCACCCCCTACATCTCCACCCTCCTCTATCACAACAAAGCTCTCCACAGTGTGGCACCCCCTACATCTCCACCCTCCTCTCTATCACCACAAAGCTCTCCACAGTGCGGCACCCCCTACATCTCCACCCTCCTCTCTGTCTATCCCCACAAAGCTCTCCACAGTGCAGCACCCCCCTACATCTCCACCCTCATCTCTGTCTATCCCCACAAAGCTCTCCACAGTGCAGCACCCCCTATATCTCCATCCTCCTCTCTGTCACCACAAAGCTCTCCACAGTGCAGCACCCCCCTACATCACCACCCTCCTCTCTGTCTATCACCTCAAAGCTCTCCACAGTGCAGCACCCCCTACATCTCCACCCTCCTCTCTGTCTATCACCACAAACTCTCTACAGTGCAGCACCCCCTACATCTCCACCTTCCTCTCTGTCTATCACCACAAAGCTCTCCACAGTGCGGCACCCCCTACATCTCCACCCTCCTCTCTGTCTATCACCACAAAGCTCTCCACAGTGCGGCACCCCCTACATCTCCACCCTCATCTCTGTCTATCACCACAAAGCTCTCCACAGTGCAGCACCCCCCTACATCTCCTCCCTCTTCTCTGTCTATCACCACAAAGCTCTCCACAGTGCAGCACCCCCTACATCTCCACCCTCCTCTCTGTCTATCACCACAAAGCTCTCCACAGTGCGGCACCCCCTACATCTCCTCCCTCATCTCTGTCTATCACCACAAAGCTCTCCACAGTGCAGCACCCCCTACATCTCCACCCTCCTCTCTGTCTATCACCACAAAGCTCTCCACAGTGCAGCACCCCCTACATCTCCACCCTCCTCTCTGTCTATCACCACAAAGCTCTCCACAGTGCAGCACCCCCTACATCTCCACCCTCATCTCTGTCTATCACCACAAAGCTCTCCACAGTGCAGCACCCCCTACATCTCCACCCTCATCTCTGTCTATCACCACAAAGCTCTCCACAGTGCAGCACCCCCCTACATCTCCACCCTCCTCTCTGTCTATCACCACAAACCCTCCACAGTGCAGCACCCCCCTACATCTCCACCCTCATCTCTGTCTATCACCACAAAGCTCTCTACAGTGCAGCACCCCCTACATCTCCACCCTCCTCTCTGTCTATCACCACAAAGCTCTCCACAGTGCAGCACCCCCTACATCTCCACCCTCATCTCTGTCTATCACCACAAAGCTCTCCACAGTGCAGCACCCCCTACATCTCCTCCCTCATCTCTGTCTATCACCACAAAGCTCTCCACAGTGCAGCACCCCCTACATCTCCACCCTCCTCTCTGTCTATCACAACAAAGCTCTCCACAGTGCGGCACCCCATACGTCTCCACCCTCCTCTTTATCACCACAAAGCTCTCCACAGTGCAGCACCCCCTACATCTCCACCCTCCTCTCTATCACCACAAAGCTCTCCACAGTGCAGCACCCCCTACATCTCCACCCTCCTCTCTATCACCACAAAGCTCTCCACAGTGCGGCACCCCCTACATCTCCACCCTCCTCTCTGTCCATCACCACAAAGCTCTCCACAGTGCAGCACCCCCTACATCTCCACCCTCCTCTCTGTCTATCACCACAAAGCTCTCCACAGTGCAGCACCCCCTACATCTCCACCCTCCTCTCTGTCTATCACCACAAAGCTCTCCACAGTGCGGCACCTCCCTACATCTCCACCCTCCTCTTTGTCTATCACCACAAAGCTCTCCACAGTGCAGCACCCCCTACATCTCCACCCTCCTCATCTCTGTCTATCACCACAAAGCTCTCCACAGTGCAGCACCCCCTACATCTCCACCCTCCTCTCTGTCTATCACCACAAAGCTCTCCACAGTGCGGCACCCCCTACATCTCCACCCTCCTCTCTGTCTATCACCACAAAGCTCTCCACAGTGCAGCACCCCCTACATCTCCACCCTCCTCTCTGTCTATCACCACAAAGCTCTCCACAGTGCGGCACCCCCCTACATCTCCTCCTCATCTCTGTCTGTCACCACAAAGCTCTCCACAGTGCGGCACCCCCCTACATCTCCTCCTCATCTCTGTCTATCACCACAAAGCTCTCCACAGTGCGGCACCCCCTACATCTCCACCTTCCTCTCTGTCTATCACCACAAAGCTCTCCACAGTGCGGCCCCCCCTACATCTCCACCCTCATCTCTGTCTATCACCACAAAGCTCTCCACAGTGCGGCACCCCCTACATCTCCACCCTCCTCTCTGTCTATCACCACAAAGCTCTCCACAGTGCGGCACCCCCTACATCTCCACCCTCCTCTCTGTCTGTCACCACAAAGCTCTCCACAGTGCAGCACCCCCTACATCTCCACCCTCCTCTCTGTCTGTCACCACAAAGCTCTCCACAGTGCAGCACCCCCTGCATCTCCACCCTCCTCTCTGTCTATAACCACAAAGCTCTCGACAGTGCAGCACCCCCTACATCTCCACCCTCCTCTCTGTCTATCACCACAAAGCTCTCCACAGTGCGGCACCCCCCTACATCTCCACCCTCCTCTCTGTCACCACAAAGCTCTCCACAGTGCAGCACCCCCTGCATCTCCACCCTCCTCTCTGTCTATAACCACAAAGCTCTCGACAGTGCAGCACCCCCTACATCTCCACCCTCCTCTCTGTCTATCACCACAAAGCTCTCCACAGTGCGGCACCCCCCTACATCTCCACCCTCCTCCCTGTCTACCACAACAAAGCTCTCCACAGTGCAGCACCGCCTACATCTCTTCCCTCCTCTCTATCACCACAAAGCTCTCCACAGTACGGCACCCCCTACATCTCCACCCTCCTCTCTGTCTATCACCACAAAGCTCTCCACAGTGCAGCACCCCCTACATCTCCACCCTCATCTCTGTCTATCACCCTACCCATTCTCTACGCTCTGCAAACGACTTTCAATTAACATCCACACTAATCCGAACCTCCCACTCCCTGATCCAAGACTTCTCCCGAGCTGCACCAATCCTCTGGAATGCTTTACGCATTTATTTTTGCCCTAATATAACTTCTATAACTGTTACTTGCTTGTCTAACAATCTCTGAAATTGTAAAGCGCTGAAGAATATGTTGGTGCTATAGAAATAAAGATTATTATTAAAAAGATGTTACAAAGGGGGACAAAAAATACAGTATTCACAATCAAATAAATATAAAAAGGATTAACCAAAAGACGTTACTAGACCTGTTATCATAAATGGTGCAGATCTGGTGATGAGGAGCTCTCTGTTTAGAAAATGGCACAATTCTTACAGCACGCTGTATCTCCCAGCACTGAACATGGGCTCTAGGTCAGAACCTGCTTTCACCAGGTACCAGCCACTGCCACCTCGGTGACCTCAGGTGGTGCTGGTCAGTGGAATGAGGCTTAGGTACCAAACATTATGAGATCCCTGATCTTAAGGATATCTGCTCCTCTGGAGCTCTCAGGTGGAAGTTATTAACGCCATATTTCCTATCATGAATTTAGCTTTCTATAAATATGAGACATGGCATAAACAACTTTACCCACCTGACCAATATTAATTAGGGCACAGTACCATTTCCTTTACTCTTCACAAAGACTTGTCATTTATATACAGCTGGTATAACCTGGATATTTATAATTTATTGTAATCTGTTCACTGTCCATTTTTCTGACTATTGTCCTTCTTCCACCTTATAATTTTCACGATTTCAGACTTGTGTCTCTACAATAATATGGATAAATCTGTAGTCGGGTTTTTTATTTCTGCCCATCCATTTTGTCAAGGGTGTGTCACGGGTGACAGACCGTCCTGTGGTTTCTGGCTGTAGAAGTCACAGCATTTGGTTACACAAACTGCTCCCTGGCCTTCTATTCTTCCTGCTGTAGTATTAATGGTATCCTATGTATCTTCTCTGCTTGGGGGTTTATCCCTTTCCTTTTAGGACCCTGCGATTATCCTCACCTTTCATCTGCTAATTATCTTCACTTCCTCTTGTGTACTCACATTTCCCCTTAGCGTTTGCTGGTGATGGAGTAATATTCCTATTCCGCCCTTGGATGCAAGCAGTCGGCTTGTATCCATCTGAAGAAACACTGTCATTTGTTGCTGTTCCTCTCCGTGAGACTTCTTGGAGATAAGTTGTATATATACGTTCCCCTGTGTATGCTCCCTGTGTCTTCTTTTGAGCTTAGTGGGGTGGACTAAGCGCTCATCCCATCCGTTCCCTATTTAAGGCTCAGATCAGAGTCAGCCAGGGACAGGTATCCTGCTGGGCGCATAGGTGAGAAACCTATCTAGGGTGGTCAGGGGAGCCAGGGGCCAGCAGAAGATTTGATCAGGGGTCACCATCTCTGACTTCCCTTGACACAGGGTCTCCCTTCCATCCCCGGTCTCCATATGCATGGTACTTCCCCGTACCTAGCGTGACACATTTCTCCGGGAATCTTCCTATCACTTCCTCCAGCAGAGCTGACATTTCCTCCTGATCTCCTATTAGGTTATGATTTTCACTTTGCATATACAGTGGCATGTAAAAGTTTGTGCACCCCTGGTCAAAATTACTGGTATTGTGAACAGTTAGGCAAGTTGAAGATAAAATGATCTCTAAAATGCATAAACATAAAGTTACAGATGACACTATTCCTTTGTATTTTAGGCAAAAAAAATATTTATATCTTTTACATTTGAAAAATTACAAAAAGGAAAATGGGCAAATGTTTGTGCACCCTTGGAGATTAGTGTGCTCACTTAACTTTGTGCAAGGTTTCTGCCCTTAATTATCCTGCTGGGATTATGGCTTCATCCCTATCATCAGGTGGTACAAATTTCACAGCTTTAAAAAACTGTGCAGGGTGCCCAAACTTTTGCATCGGCTCATTTTCCTTTTTTGTGAATTTTAAAATGTAAAAGATGAACATATTTTTAGTTTTTGGGGCCAAAAATACAAAGGAAATGCGTCATCTGTAATTTAATGCCTTTTTAACCAGGGGTGCAGAGACTTTTACTCATGAACTGAAAGTGGAGGATCAGTCCAGGAGGAGAAATAAAAATGTAGACAGGGGCTACTCTTTAATTGCGATCATTTGTGGTTGTACACAGTTTGGGCAGACAGAAGGGCCAGGAAAGAAAAACACTATTGGATTTAGGAATTTTACATTATTTTGGAATAGATTTGCAGAGCTCCTGAGGTGCCCAAAAGCGAAACCACAGACCCGGTGCCGCCCTCACAACTTTATTGTTTCAAAACAGACTGATGGCATTGGTTACAGAAGAATTTCAAAACTACTGAAGATTCCAGTGAGCGCTGTCGAGAATCTAGAAGTGGAAAAAAACATAAACCACCCACGAACCGACATGGTCATTTCAGACAGAGAAGTGAAAAGAGTTATCAGAAGAGTTGTCCAAGAAACAGAAGGAGCGACAGAAAGATCTGGAATCAGCAGGTACAATTGTTTCAAAGAAATACACTCACCCTCCAAAGCCTGTGTGCACGCTCCTGTATGCACGCTCCTGTATGTATGCTCCTGTATGCACGCTCCTGTATGTACGCTCCCATATGTACTCTCCTGTATGTACGCTCCTGCGTGCACGCTCCTGCATGCATGCTCCTGTATGTACGCTCCTGTGTGCACGCTCCTGTATGTACGCTCCTGTATGTACGCTCCTGCGTGCACGCTCCTGTATGCACGCTCCTGTATGCACGCTCCTGTATGCACTCTCCTGTATGTACTCTCCTGTATGCATGCTCCTGCATGCACGCTCCTGTATGTACGCTCCTGTATGCATGCCCCTGTATGCACGCCCCTGTATGCACGCCCCTGTATGCACGCACCTGTATGCACGCCCCTGTATGCACGACCCTGTATGCACGCCCCTGTATGCACGCTCCTGTGTGCACGCTCACCATGCAGGACTCCACTGCTGAACAAAAAAGCAGGCTCAAGTGCGCTTAAAGTTTACTCAACAACATTTAAAAGAGTCTGTGAAATACTGGGAGAATATAATCTGGTCAGAGGAGACCAAAACTGCACTCTTTGGAGGCCATAATACACAGCATGTTTAGAGACCAAAAGGCAAATCATCTCCAAAACACCAACACCCGTGAAGTGTGGAGATGGGAACACCATGGTGTGTGACTCTTTTTCAGCAGACGACACTGGTAAACTTATCATTGAAGGAAGAATGAATGGACAAATGTACCGAGACATTCTGATAAAAAATTGGCGACATGTTCAATACTTATTTCACTGGCTGTAGATCCCCATATTGGACAGATACTGAGGGAGATAATCCGGCTCACCGTTGCGTGTAACTGCTGTGATCTGGAGCACGGACGACGTCTCCGCCTAACGCCGCAACCAAAGGAAGAAAGTGGATAATCCGGCTTCAAGGAAAAGCAAAACGTATTTTATTAGGGGGAATATAAACTGGTGACAGAATAAAGAACGTCAATGACAATGGCTGCAAATATCCTGCAACCCGAGTGCTGCGGATGCGAGGGGTCCCTGCCGGCCGGTCCTGGCAGCGGAGGGGCTGGAAAAGCTTCTGTGCTTATTTATAACACATTGGACCCGGACAGCATCCAGAATTATCATCTGCGCTCGTCACATGGATGACGCACCCTGCTCCTTTCCCATCTACACTACATGGACCGCACTCGTCACACGGATGATGCACCCTGCTCCATTCCCATCTACACTACATGGGCCGCACTCCTCACACGGATAACGAACCCTGCTCCATTCCCATCTACACTACATGGGCCGCACTCGTCACACGGATAACGAACCCTGCTCCATTCCCATCTACACTACATGGGCCGCACTCCTCACACGGATAACGAACCCTGCTCCATTCCCATCTACACTACATGGGCCGCACTCCTCACACGGATAACGAACCCTGCTACATTCCCATCTACACTACATGGGCCGCACTCGTCACACGGATGACGCACCCTGCTCTATTCTTATCTATACTATATGGGCCGCACTCGTCACACGGATGACGCACCCTGCTCCATTCCCATCTACACTACATGGGCTGCACTCCTCACACGGATGACGCACCATGCTCCATTCCCATCTACACTACATGGGCCGCACTCCTCACACGGATAACGAACCCTGCTCCATTCCCATCTACACTACATGGGCCGCACTCCTCACACGGATAACGAACCCTGCTCCATTCCCATCTACACTACATGGGCTTCACTCCTCACACGGATGACACACCCTGCTCCATTCCCATCTACACTACATGGGCTGCACTCCTCACACGGATGACGCACCCTGCTCCATTCCCATCTACACTACATGGGCCGCACTCCTCACACGGATGACGCACCCTGCTCCATTCCCATCTACACTACATGGGCCGCACTCCTCACACGGATAACGAACCCTGCTCCATTCCCATCTACACTACATGGGCTGCACTCCTCACACGGATGACGCACCCTGCTCCATTCCCATCTACACTACATGGGCTGCACTCCTCACACGGATGACGCACCCTGCTCCATTCCCATCTACACTACATGGGCTGCACTCCTCACACGGATGACGCACCCTGCTCCATTCCCATCTACACTATATGGGCCGCACTCCTCACACGGATAACGAACCCTGCTCCATTCCCATCTACACTACATGGGCCGCACTCCTCACAAGGATAACGAACCCTGCTCCATTCCCATCTACACTACATGGGCCGCACTCCTCACATGGATGACGCACCCTGCTCCATTCCCATCTACACTACATGGGCCGCACTCGTCACACGGATGACAAACCCTGCTCCATTCCCATCTACAGTACATGGGTCGCACTCCTCACACGGATGACGCACCCTGCTCCATTCCCATCTACACTACATGGGCCGCACTCCTCACACGGATGACGCACCCTGCTCCATTCCCATCTACACTACATGGGCCGCACTCGTCACACGGATGACGCACCCTGCTTCATTCCCATCTACACTACATGGGCCGCACTCGTCACACGGATAACGAACCCTGCTCCATTCCCATCTACACTACATGGGCCGCACTCCTCACACGGATAACGAACCCTGCTCCATTCCCATCTACACTACATGGGCCGCACTCCTCACACGGATGACGCACCCTGCTCCATTCCCATCTACACTACATGGGCCGCACTCGTCACACGGATGACGCACCCTGCTCTATTCCTATCTATACTATATGGGCCGCACTCGTCACACGGATGACGCACCCTGCTCCATTACCATCTACACTACATGGGCTGCACTCCTCACACGGATGACGCACCCTGCTCCATTCCCATCTACACTACATGGGCCGCACTCCTCACACGGATAACGAACCCTGCTCCATTCCTATCTACACTACATGGGCCGCACTCCTCACACAGATAACGAACCCTGCTCCATTCCCATCTACACTACATGGTCTTCACTCCTCACACGGATGACACACCCTGCTCCATTCCCATCTACACTACATGGGCTGCACTCCTCACACGGATGACGCACCCTGCTCCATTCCCATCTACACTACATGGGCCGCACTCCTCACACGGATGACGCACCCTGCTCCATTCCCATCTACACTACATGGGCCGCACTCCTCACACGGATAACGAACCCTGCTCCATTCCCATCTACACTACATGGGCCGCACTCCTCACAAGGATAACGAACCCTGCTCCATTCCCATCTACACTACATGGGCCGCACTCCTCACATGGATGACGCACCCTGCTCCATTCCCATCTACACTACATGGGCCGCACTCGTCAGACGGATGACGAACCCTGCTCCATTCCCATCTACACTACATGGGCCGCACTCCTCACACGGATGACGCACCCTGCTCCATTCCCATCTACACTACATGGGCCGCACTCCTCACACGGATGACGCACCCTGCTCCATTCCCATATACACTACATGGGCCGCACTCGTCACACGGATGACGCACCCTGCTTCATTCCCATCTACACTACATGGGCCGCACTTGTCACACGGATGACGCACCCTGCTCCATTCCCATCTACACTACATGGGCCGCACTCGTCACACAGATGACGCACCCTGCTCCATTCCCATCTACACTACATGGGCCGCGCTCATCACACGGATGACGCACCCTGCTCCATTCCCATATACACTACATGGGCCGCACTCGTCACACGGATGACGCACCTGCTCCATTCCCATCTACACTACATGGGCTGCACTCCTCACACGGATGACGCACCCTGCTCCATTCCCATCTACACTACATGGGCCGCACTCGTCACACGGATGACGAACCCTGCTCCATTCCCATCTACACTACATGGGCCGCACTCCTCACACGGATGACGCACCCTGCTCCATTCCCATCTACACTACATGGGCCGCACTCGTCACACGGATGACGCACCCTGCTCCATTCCCATCTACACTACATGGGCCGCACTCGTCACACGGATGACGCACCTGCTCCATTCCCATCTACACTACATGGGACTCACTCCTCACACGGATGACGCACCCTGCTCTATTCCCATCTACACTACATGGGCCGCACTCCTCACATGGATGACGCACCCTGCTCCATTCCTATCTATACTATATGGGCCACACTCCTCACACGGATGACGCACCCTGCTCCATTCCTATCTATGCTATATGGGCCACACTCCTCACACGGATGACGCACACTGCTCCATTCCCATCTACACTACATGGGCCGCACTCCTCACACGGATGACGCACCCTGCTCCATTCCCATCTACACTACATGGGCCGCACTCATCACACGGATGACGCACCCTGCTCCATTCCCATCTACACTACATGGGCCGCACTCCTCACACGGATGACGCACCCTGCTCCATTCCCATCTACACTACATGGACCGCACTCGTCACACGGATGACGAACCCTGCTCCATTCCCATCTACACTACATGGGCCGCACTCCTCACACGGATGACGCACCCTGCTCCATCCCCATCTACACTACATGGGCCGCACTCGTCACACGGATGACGAACCCTGCTCCATTCCCATCTACACTACATGGGCCGCACTCGTCACACGGATGACGCACCTGCTCCATTCCCATCTACACTACATGGGCCTCACTCCTCACACGGATGACGCACCCTGCTCCATTCCCATCTACACTACATGGGCCGCACTCCTCACATGGATGACGCACCCTGCTCCATTCCTATCTATACTATATGGGCCACACTCCTCACACGGATGACGCACCCTGCTCCATTCCCATCTACACTACATGGGCCGCACTCGTCACACGGATGACGCACCCTGCTCCATTCCTATCTATGCTATATGGGCCACACTCCTCACACGGATGACGCACCCTGCTCCATTCCCATCTACACTACCTGGGCTGCACTCATCACACGGATGACGCACCCTGCTTCATTCCTATCTATGCTATATGGGCCATACTCCTCACACGGATGACGCACCCTGCTCCATTCCTATCTATGCTATATGGGCCACACTCCTCACATGGATGACGCACCCTGCTCCATTCCCATCTACACTACATCAGCCACACTCGTCACACGGATGACGCACCCTGCTCCATTCCCATCTACACTACATGGGCCGCACTCGTCACACGGATGACGCACCCTGCTCCATTCCTATCTATGCTATATGGGCCACACTCCTCACACGGATGACGCACCCTGCTCCATTCCCATCTACACTACATGGGCCGCACTCCTCACACGGATGACGCACCCTGCTCCATTCCCATCTACACTGCATGGGCCGCACTCCTGACACGGATGACGCACCCTGCTCCATTCCTATTTATACTATATGGGCCGCACTCGTCACACGGATGACGCACCCTGCTCCATTCCTATCTATACTATATGGGCCGCACTCCTCACACGGATGACGCACCCTGCTCCATTCCTATCTATGCTATATGGGCCACACTCCTCACACGGATGACACACCCTGCTCCTGTGACGCCCCTGGACTATTGGGTCGTCACAGGTTATTGTGCAATCTGCCCTCCTGTGCAATATCCACCTCCTCCTTGGTTATGGGTCCCCAGCTATATGGTGTTGCCTACAACAGCTAGTAAAGTCCTAGGAACACTCTGCACCAGACACACCAGACACACCAGTGGACAGCCTGAGTGGAATAGGGTCACCCACTTGGGGTGTAGGTAAGGGGAGGTCAGGAGTGTCAGGAGTCAGTCAGTGTGTGAGAAGGAGAGAGTGAATTGAGGAGGTCAGGAGCCGGACTCCTAGGAAGCTATCTAGGTAGCAGACGTTGGTCTGGGCCTGGTAGGAGCTGGACCCCCGGTCGCAGGGGATCGTGATAAGGGGCACGGATCTGTCGAGGAGGACAGCCGGCGGCCTTGTACCATCACCGGGCTGGGACCAGGGCACGACGGGGTATGTGAACCCTAGGTCAGGGAGTAGCTTCATGCAACCTGACAATTTACCCGACAAGAATGGAGCCTTCAAGATCCGCTCTCCACCCGCTCCAAAATCGGGGTACTAGCGCAACGAGAGGGATAGGACTTTCCACAAAACGGTCCAGAAAATCCCAAGCGTGAACCCTGAGAGCAAGCTCCCACACTTAGCCATACTGGGGAGCGGGACCCGGCAAGTTCCATACTACCGGGAACAACAGAGAAGTAAACTTAGTGCCAGGAGGAAGGTGACAGATCACCAGGCAACACCAGTGGGGACGGGACCCGAACTAGCTGCCCTCAATGGCAGCGGTGTCCAGAACTTTGGTTTATCCGGTTGTCAGTGTCAGCTTAATGGACTGAGCGAGTACGCAAGTAACCCCTTCACTCCCAACGGCACATCCCTGTCACCATCACCGAGTCCCGGGGCATCGCCCCTACCCGTGGAGGGTTCCAACACCTGGCTGCCCCACTCCATCGCCCCCGGGTACTCCCAACTGCAGCGGTGGTACTCCATATTACCCCACACCACGGGTGGCATCACGAACTCTAAATACAATCCCCTGTAAATACCCCCTTCATTTGAGTGGCCGCACGACCCCCGGGTCCGGACGCCCCTCGAGCCACCGTGGATCCAGACCCGAGCAGCCCGGCTGCTGACACAGGGGCGGCACACTCCATTCCCATCTACACTATATGGGCCATGCTCGCCACACGGATGATGCCCCCTGCTCCATTCCCATCTACACTATATGGGCTGCACTCCTCACACGGATGATGCACCCTGCTCCATTCCCATCTACACTATATGGGCTGCACTCCTCACACGGATGATGCACCCTGCTCCATTCCCATCTACACTATATGGGCCACACTCGCCACACGGATGATGCACCCTGCTCCATTCCCATCTACACTACATGGGCCACGCTCGCCACACGGATGATGCACCCTGCTCCATTCCCATCTACACTACATGGGCCACGCTCGCCACACGGATGATGTACCCTTCTCCATTCCCATCTACACTATATGGGCCGCACTCCTCACACGGATGATGCACCTGCTCCATTCCCATCTACACTATATGGGCCACGCTCGCCACACGGATGATGCACCCTGCTCCAGTCCCATCTACACTATATGGGCCACACTCGCCACACGGATGATGCACCCTGCTCCAGTCCCATCTACACTATATGGGCCACGCTCGCCACACGGATGATGCACCTGCTCCAGTCCCATCTACACTTTATGGGCCACGCTCGCCACACGGATGATGCACCCTGCTCCAGTCCCATCTACACTATATGGGCCACGCTCGCCACACGGATGATGCACCCTGCTCCATTCCCAACTACACTATATGGGCCACGCTCGCCACACGGATGATGCACCCTGCTCCAGTCCCATCTACACTATATGGGCCACGCTCGCCACACGGATGATGCACCCTGCTCCAGTCCCATCTACACTATATGGGCCATGCTCGCCACACGGATGATGCACCCTGCTCCAGTCCCATCTACACTATATGGGCCACGCTCGCCACACGGATGACGCACCCTGCTCCATTCCTATCTATACTATATGGGCTGCACTCCTCACACGGATGATGCACCTGCTCCATTCCCATCTACACTATGTGGGCTGCACTCCTCACACGGATGATGCCCCCTGCTCCATGCCTATTTATACTATATGAGCCGCACTCGTCACATGGATGATGCACCCTGCTCCATTCCTATCTATACTATATGGGCTGCACTCCTCACACGGATGATGCACCTGCTCCATTCCCATCTACACTATGTGGGCTGCACTCCTCACATGGATGATGCCCCCTGCTCCATTCCTATTTATACTATATGAGCCGCACTCGTCACATGGATGATGCCCCCTGCTCCATTCCCATCTACACTACATGGGCTACGCTCGCCACACGGATGATGCACCCTGCTCCATTCCCATCTACACTACATGGGCCACGCTCACCACACGGATGATGTACCCTGCTCCATTCCCATCTACACTATATGGGCCGCACTCCTCACACGGATGATGCACCTGCTCCATTCCCATCTACACTATATGGGCCACGCTCGCCACACGGATGATGCACCCTGCTCCAGTCCCATCTACACTATATGGGCCACACTCGCCACACGGATGATGCACCCTGCTCCAGTCCCATCTACACTATATGGGCCACGCTCGCCACACGGATGATGTACCCTGCTCCATTCCCATCTACACTATATGGGCCGCACTCCTCACACGGATGATGCACCTGCTCCATTCCCATCTACACTATATGGGCCACGCTCGCCACACGGATGATGCACCCTGCTCCAGTCCCATCTACACTATATGGGCCACGCTCGCCACACGGATGATGCACCCTGCTCCAGTCCCATCTACACTATATGGGCCATGCTCGCCACACGGATGATGCACCCTGCTCCAGTCCCATCTACACTATATGGGCCACGCTCGCCACACGGATGACGCACCCTGCTCCATTCCTATCTATACTATATGGGCTGCACTCCTCACACGGATGATGCACCTGCTCCATTCCCATCTACACTATGTGGGCTGCACTCCTCACACGGATGATGCCCCCTGCTCCATTCCTATTTATACTATATGAGCCGCACTCGTCACATGGATGATGCCCCCTGCTCCATTCCTATTTATACTATATGGGTCGCACTCCTCACACGGATGATGCCCCCTGCTCCATTCCTATTTATACTATATGAGCTGCACTCCTCACACGGATGATGCACCCTGCTCCATTCCCATCTACACTATATGGGCCACGCTCACCACACGGATGATGCACCCTGCTCCATTCCCATCTACGCTTTATGGGGCCCAGAGTATAAGGCTGAGCTCCGCAGGTGACGAGCAGGGGAGGGAGCGGATATCATTTCACTGACTCCGTACTGGAAACTTAATTAAGACGAGGCAATCAAGAGATGAAATACATTCAATTAACTCCACATTAATCAGGGAGAGTTCACCTCCAAATGCACCAAAGCAGATGTCACGTGCGGAAAATCATCCATCAGCACCGGAGGCGCGGAGAGTGGAGGGAAACCTGATTTATGCGCTGTGAGGATGGAGGGAAATAATAATAATAATCATTATAATAACTAATGAAGTTAGGAATCACTAATTCCTCCTTTTGCATTGTAGCCATCACCATGGACAGTGCGGGAACCTGCAGGCAGCGAGCGCCGCACATTGCAGGCCCTACAGATCCACTTATGGGGTTTTTGGCTGCATTCACACATGACATTTTCACGTGGACTTCACTGCAGATTTCAGCCTTAACAATGAAAAGGTAAAATGCTTCATCAAAATTCATACCATAAACTCACAACATTTTGCAAAATCCACAGCACTATGGCTGAGATAAAACACTTACTAGAAAGCTGCAGCATGGAGGACATTATACTACAGTGCTGAAGAGTTTGACCATGAATCCAGCATTGGATGAGATAAAATACTATAATGAAGCAGCATAAAGGACATTATATAAAAGTACAGAGCTGAGCAGCTGTTGTGTGTAGAGGTCACTGACAGTGTTGTGTACAGAGGCCACTGACAGTGTTGTGTGCAGAGGTCACTAACAGTGTTGTATACAGAGGCCACTGACAGTGTTGTGTACAGAAGTCAATAACAGTGTTGTGTGCAGAGGTCACTGACAGTGTTGTGTGCAGAGGTCACTGAGTGTGGTGTGCAGAGGCCACTGACAGTGTTGTGTACAGAGGTCACTGAGTGTGGTGTGCTGAGGTCACTAACAGTGTTGTGTGCAGAGGCCACTGACAGTGTTGTGTGCAGAGGTCACTAACAGTGTTGTGTGTAGAGGTCACTGACAGTGTTGTGTGCAGAAGTCAATAACAGTGTTGTGTACAGAGGTCACTGACAGTGTTGTGTGCAGAGGTCACTGAGTGTGGTGTGCAGAGGCCACTGACAGTGTTGTGTACAGAGGTCACTGAGTGTGGTGTGCTGAGGTCACTAACAGTGTTGTGTGCAGAGGCCACTGACAGTGTTGTGTACAGAGGTCACTGACAGTGTTGTGTACAGAGGTCACTGAGTGTGGTGTACTGAGGTCACTAACAGTGTTGTGTGCAGAGGCCACTGACAGTGTGGTGTGCAGAGGCCATTGACAGTGTGGTGTGCAGAGGCCACTGACAGTGTGGTGTGCAGAGGCCACTGACAGTGTTGTGTGCAGAGGTCACTGACAGTATTGTGTACAGAGGTCACTGACAGTGTTTTGTACAGAGGTCACTGACAGTGTTGTGTGCAGAGGTCACTGAGTGTGGTGTGCTGAGGTCACTGAGTGTTGTGTGCAGAGGTCACTGACAGTGTTTTGCACAGAGGTCACTGACAGTGTTGTGTGGAGAGGTCACTGACAGTGTTGTGTGGAGAGGTCACTGATAGTGTTGTCTGCAGAGGTCACTGACAGTGTTGTGCGCAAAGATCACTGACAGTGTTGTGTGCAGAAGTCACTGACAGTGTTGTGCACAGAGGTCACTGACAGTGTTGTGTGGAGAGGTCACTGACAGTGTTGTGTGCAGAGGTCACTGACAGTGTTGTGTGCAGAGGTCACTGACAGTGTTGTGCACAGAGGTCACTGACAGTGTTGTGCACAGAGGTCACTGACAGTGTTGTGCACAGAGGTCACTGACAGTGTTGTGTACAGAGGTCACTGACAGTGTTGTGTACAGAGGTCACTGACAGTGTTGTGTGGATAGGTCACTGACAGTGTTGTGTGCAGAGGTCACTGACAGTGTTGTGCACAGAGGTCACTGACAGTGTTGTGCACAGAGGTCACTGACAGTGTTGTGCACAGAGGTCACTGACAGTGTTGTGTGCAGAGGTCACTGACAGTGTTGTGCACAGAGGTCACTGACAGTGTTGTGCACAGAGGTCACTGACAGTGTTGTGCACAGAGGTCACTGACAGTGTTGTGTGCAGAGGTCACTGACAGTGTTGTGTGCAGAGGTCACTGACAGTGTTGTGTGCAGAGGTCACTGACAGTGTTGTGTGCAAAAGTCACTGACAGTGTTGTGTGCAGAGGTCACTGACAGTGTTGTGTGCAGAGGTCACTGACAGTGTTGTGTGCAAAAGTCACTGACAGTGTTGTGTGCAGAGGTCACTGACAGTGTTGTGTGCAGAGGTCACTGACAGTGTTGTGTGCAGAGGTCACTAACAGTGTTGTGTGTGGAGGTCATTGACAGTGTTGTGTATGGAGGTTGCTGACTGTGTTGTGTATGGAGGTTGCTGACTGTGTTGTGTATGGAGGTTGCTGACTGTGTTGTGTATGGAGGTTGCTGACTGTGTTGTTTGCTCAGGTCTCTGGCAGAATTGTGTAAAGAGATCAGTGACTGTGTTGTTTGGAAAGCTACTGTGCTTTTGAAAAGTATTTACCCTGCTTGGCATGTTTCATGTTTCGTTTTGCTACCTCACAATCTGGAATTTTATTGTCTTATTTTAAGGTTTGCATCATTTCATGTAAAGCACAAGCCGACAACCGGGAACATTTGCTTTTTTCTCTTCTTATTGTGAAACAAATTGGACAAAATAAATTAAAAACGTCAGTGTGCATATCTTTTCACACCCTTAGGTCAGTTATTTTGTGGAGCCTCCTTTTGTGGCAATTACAGCTGCCAGTTGCTTTGGATAAGTCTCTATGAGATTTCCACATCTTTCCACTGGGATTTTTGCCCATTCTTCAATGTAAATCTGCTCCAGCGTCTTCCAGTTAGTTTCCACTGGTGACCAGCGTCTTCACTTCTGACCACACATCCTCCACTGCATTGAGCTCTGAGCTGTGACTCGGCCGCTCCAATACATTTACACATTTTTCCCTTACATCTCTACAGTGTTGATTTAGCAGTAGCTTTGGGTCATTCTCTTGTTGGAAGGTGAACCTCCATCCCAGTCTCGCACAGACTGAAACAAGTTTGCTAAAGAACATCCCTATATTTCGCACCATCCACCTTCCCTCAGCTCAGACCATTTTCTCTGTCTCTGCTGCTGAAAATCAACCCCTGAGCATGATGCTGCCACCACCATGTCTCACTGTGGGGATGAGTTGGTTTGATGCCAGACAAAGTGTTTACCTTGGTGACCAAAAAGTTCAGTTTTGGTCTCATCTGAACACAGCACATTCCTGCAGACGTTTGGAGAGAATCCCACATGTCTTTTGGCAAAATCAAAACTAGCCTTCCAATTTTTGGTTGCTGACCATGGTGTGTACATAGGTCGGTGACCGCAGTATGCGCAGAGGTAACTGACCGCAGTGTATGTAGAGGTTACTGACCGCGGTGTGTGTAGAGGTGGCAGACCGCGATGTGTGTAGAGGTCGCAGACCGCGGTGTGTGTAGAGGTCGCTGATCTCGGTGTGTGTAGCAGTCGCTGACCACGGTGTGTAGCGGTCGCTGACCACGGTGTGTAGAGGTTGCAGACCGCAGTGTGTGTAGAGGTTGCAGACCGCGGTGTGTGTAGAGGTCGTAGACCGCAGTGTGTGTAGAGATCGCTAACTGCGGTGTGTAGAGGTCACAGACCGCGGTGTGTGTAGAGGTCGCTGATCTCGGTGTGTGTAGAGGTCGTTGATCTCGGTGTGTGTAGCGGTCGCTGACCACGGTGTGTAGAGGTTGCAGACCGCAGTGTGTGTAGAAGTTGCAGACCGCGGTGTGTGTAGAGGTCGCAGACCGCAGTGTGTGTAGAGGTCGCTAACTGCGGTGTGTAGAGGTCACAGACCGCGGTGTGTGTAGAGGTCGCTGATCTCGGTGTGTAGAGGTTGCAGACCGCGGTGTGTGTAGAGGTTGCAGACCGCGGTGTGTGTAGAGGTTGCAGACCGCGGTGTGTGTAGAGGTCACAGACCGCGGTGTGTGTAGAGGTCGCTGATCTCGGTGTGTGTAGCAGTCGCTGACCACGGTGTGTAGCGGTCGCTGACCACGGTGTGTGTAGAGGTTGCAGACCGCAGTGTGTGTAGAGGTTGCAGACCGCAGTGTGTGTAGAGGTCGCTGATCGCGGTGTGTGTAGAGGTCGCTGATCGCGGTGTGTGTAGAGGTCGCAGACCGCAGTGTGTGTAGAGGTCGCTGATCGCGGTGTGTGTAGAAGTCGCTGACCACGGTGTGTTTAGCGGTCGCTCTGCACAACTTTCAGCAATGCTTCCATACTCTCCAGCGACTCGATTACTTTCTTACACTTTATTTCCTATCATGAGTTTTCCGGCAAAAAACAAAACCTTGTCTTGAAAAATGCAAGAAGCCTCCAAGACCTGGATAACACTGTGAGGGGAGCAGGTTATAGGGACTAGGGCAGGTAAGGCCTCAGTTACAATATTAGCATTTCTTCCCTGCTGGAGTCTCGGCTGCTGTCCAGCAGTGATGTCCCCTTGACAAGATGTGACCGCTGCCATCAATCACTGAGATGGTGAGGTAGACAGCGTGAGACCGCGGATGTGAGTCTTTTTCATTGTAGAACTAACAGTATCAGCATGCTCTGCCAGCCACAAGAGCCTTCAGCTCGGAGCCTAGAATTGCAGAGTCCATGGAGCAGCGCTGTCCACGGTGCTGAAACTGCAGGCGGGAGCAAATACAGGATCAGGGGCACGTGCAGTCCTATGTAAAAAGCATTATTATAGAATGAAGTGTCCTTCAGCTTTCTCATAGATTCTGATTCTTAGATTCTCATAGAGGTCAGGGGCCCAGGAGGTCGGGGGCCCAGGATGTCGGGGGCCCAGGAGGTCGGGGGCCCAGGAAGTCGGGGGCCCAGGAGGTCGGGGGTCCAGGAGGTCGGGGGCCCAGGAAGTCGGGGGCCCAGGAGGTCGGGGGTCCCGGAGGTCGAGGGTCCCGGAGGTCGAGGCCATTTCTACCTCCAAAACCGATTGAATTGTGCATTATGAGGAGCTGTTGGGCCCCCCTATATTGGTCCTGCCTAGGAGCCTCTTCAGTTTGTGTCCGCCACCAATTCTGACTGTCCGTTACTGACAACTTCCAGGAACACTGCTTGCTGTCAGTGAATATGGACATTATTTGTTCCATTCAAAGGCGACTCCTGGCAACTCCTCAAGAGGAAACGGGTCCTTGTGTCTGGTGTTTGTCGCCTTTTCCAGATGTTTCAGCTCTTTCCACAGATGCTCAATAGCATTTAGGTCAGGGCTCATAGAAGCCACTTCAGAATAGTATTTTCCTCTTAGCCATTCTTGGGTGTTTTTAGCTGTGTTTTGGGTCATTATCCTGTTGCAAGACCCATGACCTGTGACTGAGACCAAGCTTTCTGACACTGGGCAGCACATTTCTCTGTAGAATCTCTTGATAGTCTTGAGATTTCATTGTGCCCTGCACAGATTCAGGACGCCCTTTCCCAGATGCAGAAAAGCAGCCTCAGAATATAACAGAGCTTCCTCCATGTTTCACAGTAGGGACGGTGTTCTTTTCTTGATATTCTTCATTTTTCCATGTATGAACAGTTAGCTGATGTGCCTTGCCAAAAAAGTTCCATTTTTGTCTCATCTGTCCATAGGACATTCTCCAGAAGCTTTGTGGCTTGTCAACATGTAGTTTGGCAAATTCCAGTCTGGCTTTTTTATGATTTATTTTCAACAATGGTGTCCTCCTTGGTCGTCTCCCGTGAAGTCCACTTTGGCTCAAGCAACGACGGATGGTGCGAACTGACACTGATGTTCCTTGAGCTTGAAATTCATCTTTAATTTATATGGCCTCACAGCCTCCTTCGCACCTCACAATTCATTACATGACCTTGATAGCATCTTTCTGAACCCCATAATCCATTACATGGCCCTAACATAGTGTCAACCCCACCCCACAATTCATGATATGACACTGATAACCTCCTACCCACCCCACAATTCATTATATGGCCCTCATAGCATTCCTCCCACCCCATAATTTATTATAAGGCCATGATAACCTGCTACCCACACTAAAATTCACTACATAGCCTTCATAGCGTCCTCCCCACTCCATAATTCATTATATGGCCTTCATAGCGTCCTCCCCACTCCACAATGCATTATAATGCATTCGGTGTCCTCCCCACCCCACAATTCATTATATGGCCCTGGTTGTGTCTTGCCCCCCCCACCCCACAATTCAGGACAGGGACTAAGGCTATGTGCACATCTTCAGGATTTGTAGCATAAAATTGTGCTGCAAATCCTGATGTGTTGGCAGGAAGAACACTGCATAAAATATGCGTTTTGCTTATAACTGTAAAACGCTACGTATTTTCTGCTACAAATTCGCAATGTGTGCATATAGCATTACAATTAATTGGGGGGGAGAGTCAGGGGCGTAACTAGAGTTTGATGGGCTCCGGTGCAAAGTTCAGATCTGGGCCCCCCCTCCACATACACCGACACTTGGGGTACGGGATAATGACACTGACACTCGGGGTACAGGATAATGATGCTGACACTTGGCTCTTACCCACAGCAACCAGGTTTCCCATGATCTGAATTCCCTCTATCAGCACCCAGCTTTCCTATGTTCTGATATCCATCTTGTCCTCGGCACACTGCTTCCCCATGCTCTGCTATACATCTTTCCCTCAGCACCCAGCTTTCCCATATCAGAGCATGGGAAAGCTGGGTGCTGAGAAATTATGTATAGCAGAGCATGGGAAAGCTGGGTGCTGAGAGAAGATGTATAGCAGAGCATGGGAAAGCTGGGTGCTGAGAGATGTACAGCAGAGCATGGGAAAGCTGGGTGCTGAGGGAAAGAGCCTTTTTCCCTCAGCACAAAACGTTCCCATCCCCTGCTTGTATCTTTGTCCCCCCTTGTATATACAGTTAGGTCCAGAAATATTTGGACAGTGACACAATTTTGGCGAGTTGGGCTCTGCATGCCACCACATTGGATTTGAAATGAAACCTCTACAACAGAATTCAAGTGCAGATTGTAACGTTTAATTTGAAGGTTTGAACAAAAATATCTGATAGAAATTGTAGGAATTGTCACATTTCTTTACAAACACTCCACATTTTAGGAGGTCAAAAGTAATTGGACAAATAAACCAAACCCAAACAAAATATTTTTATTTTCAATATTTTGTTGCGAATCCTTTGGAGGCAATCACTGCCTTAAGTCTGGAACCCATGGACATCACCAAACGCTGGGTTTCCTCCTTCTTAATGCTTTGCCAGGCCTTTACAGCCGCAGCCTTCAGGTCTTGCTTGTTTGTGGGTCTTTCCGTCTTAAGTCTGGATTTGAGCAAGTGAAATGCATGCTCAATTGGGTTAAGATCTGGTGATTGACTTGGCCATTGCAGAATGTTCCACTTTTTTGCACTCATGAACTCCTGGGTAGCTTTGGCTGTATGCTTGGGGTCATTGTCCATCTGTACTATGAAGCGCCGTCCGATCAACTTTGCGGCATTTGGCTGAATCTGGGCTGAAAGTATATCCCGGTACACTTCAGAATTCATCCGGCTACTCTTGTCTGCTGTTATGTCATCAATAAACACAAGTGACCCAGTGCCATTGAAAGCCATGCATGCCCATGCCATCACGTTGCCTCCACCATGTTTTACAGAGGGTGTGGTGTGCCTTGGATCATGTGCCGTTCCCTTTCTTCTCCACACTTTTTTCTTCCCATCATTCTGGTACAGGTTGATCTTTGTCTCATCTGTCCATAGAATACTTTTCCAGAACTGAGCTGGCTTCATGAGGTGTTTTTCAGCAAATGTAACTCTGGCCTGTCTATTTTTGGAATTGATGAATGGTTTGCATCTAGATGTGAACCCTTTGTATTTACTTTCATGGAGTCTTCTCTTTACTGGTGACTTAGAGACAGATACACCTACTTCACTGAGAGTGTTCTGGACTTCAGTTGATGTTGTGAACGGGTTCTTCTTCACCAAAGAAAGTATGCGGCGATCATCCACCACTGTTGTCATCCGTGGATGCCCAGGCCTTTTTGAGTTCCCAAGCTCACCAGTCAATTCCTTTTTTCTCAGAATGTACCTAACTGTTGATTTTGCTACTCCAAGCATGTCTGCTATCTCTCTGATGGATTTTTTCTTTTTTTTCAGCCTCAGGATGTTCTGCTTCACCTCAATTGAGAGTTCCTTAGACCGCATGTTGTCTGGTCACAGCAACAGCTTCCAAATGCAAAACCACACACCTGTAATCAACCCCAGACCTTTTAACTACTTCATTGACTACAGGTTAACGAGGGAGATGCCTTCAGAGTTAATTGCAGCCCTTAGAGTCCCTTGTCCAATTACTTTTGGTCCCTTGAAAAAGAGGAGGCTATGCATTACAGAGCTATGATTCCTAAACCCTTTCTCCGATTTGGATGTGAAAACTCTCATATTGCAGCTGGGAGTGTGCACTTTCAGCCCATATTATATATAGAATTGTATTTCTGAACATGTTTTTGTAAACAGCTAAAATAACAAAACTTGTGTCACTGTCCAAATATTTCTGGCCCTGACTGTAGATCTCCAAATACAATAATGGCCCCCACATGGCCTTCCATATAGTATAAAGGGTCCCACATAACCCTTCATATATTAGAATACACTTCCATAGTCCTCCATGTATTATAATGCACCCCCTTAATCCTCCATGTATAAAGTAGCCCTCCAATTATTATAATGAATTTCTCATAGTTCTCCATATATTATAATTCACCCCATAGTTCTCCATATATTACACTGCACCACATAGTCCCCAATGTTTTATAATGCACCCCCATAGTCCATGTATAAGGTAGCCTCCATATATAATAATGCAGCCAGCCTCTCCAGGCCTCCATGTATAATAATGCAGCCAGCCTCTCCAGGCCTCCATGTATAATAATGCAGCCAGCCTCTCCAGGCCTCCATGTATAACAATGCACCCAGCCTCCTCAGGCCTCCATGTATAATGTAGCAGCCAGCTTCTCCAGGCCTCCATGTATAACAATGCACCCAGCCTCCTCAGGCCTCCATGTATAATATAGCAACCAGCCTCTCCAGGCCTCCATGTATAACAATGCACCCAGCCTCCTCAGGCCTCCATGTATAATGCAGTATCTCCAGGCCTCCATGTATAATGCAGTATCTCCAGGCCTCCATGAATAATACAGGCTCTCCAGGCCTCCATGTATAATAATGCAGCCTCCCCAGACCTCCATGTATAAAGCAACCTCCTCAGACCTCCATGTATAAAGCAGCCTCTTCAGGCTTCCATGTATAATAATGCAGCTTCCCCAGAACTGCCTTCCCAAGCCTCTGGCCACCATTTACTCACTAATTTGTATTAAAAAAAAACAAAAAAAAAAACAACGTCTTCACCTTCTCTCTTCCTTCCACCGCTGCTGTCCTCTCCGCTCTCCTCGCTCCCCAGCCGCTGCTCTGTCCTTACCACTTTCCTCTTCCATCGCTGCTGTCTTCCCCGCTGCTCGTTCTCCCGATGCTGCGGTGCGGTCGGCGTCCTCCCGTCCTGCACTCTGTGAACTCAGCACAGCAGTCGCGCGGGAGTGACATCACCGCACAGGGGGAGAATGGTGATGCATAGCGCGGCACCGGCCACGCTATGCTTCATCATTACTGTGCGCGGTGACGGGGGAGACGCCGCTGCCGCTGACACCAGGCAGGGGGCCCCGATGCCACCGCTGACACCAGGCAGGGGGGCAAATAGCGGCCGCGTGGTCTGCAGCAGATCAGCGCAGCTCCTCTTAGGCTATGTGCGCACGTTGCGTAAATACATGCAGTTACGCTGCGCTTTGTAGTGCAGCGTAACTGCAGGCGTCCTGCGTCCCCTGCACAGTCTATGGAGATTGTGCAGGGGCCGTGCGCACGTGGCGTCTTAGAGCGCAGCGCTTCGGCTGCTGCCCGAAGCGCTGCGTTCTAAGAAGTGACAGGTCACTTCTTCCGTGCGCTTTGCCGGCAGCTCCTGCTCTGTCTATGGCAGGAGCTGCAGGCAGAGCGCATGGAATCGGCTTTTTTATTTTTTCTCTACGGACATTTTCTGCAGCGATTTGAAGCGCACGTGTGCTCTTCACATTGCTGCAGAAATTTCTGCAGGGCTAGTACGCAACGTGCGCACATAGCCTTACTGACAGGAGCTGGCTGCTGATCTGCCTGGCGGCCGCCGGGCCCCTAACCTCCCGGGCCCGGACGCGATCGCGACCGCTGCTACCGCGGTAGTTACGCCACTGGGGAGAGTCACAGAGACTGATTAGTTTCTATTAATTGGGTGGCAGATATTGTAGTCACTGGGGGGTACAGTGGCGGCTTTTTTATCACTGTATATTGTGAATGGCGCGTGGCTAATTGTATAATATATATATAGTATGGTACATATTTATATTCAGGGGTGTAGTTATGGGGGATTTTATATTCAGGAGGCAAATGTATGTATAAAATATATGTGACCTTGCTATTTTCAGGGCTGCGGTGGTCAGTGTGACAAGACAAGTCGTGGCTGGAAGATGGCGACATGAAGGTCTGACCAGACGGAGAACAGAAAATAACTAATCAGATGAGACGTCAGCGGTCACTGAATGGAAATATATATTCTGTGCTGTGTGACTTGGATTATTGCTGTTATTTGTTAAATCCCTGAGGCCACATTCTCACATTCGTGTGACGTTTCCGTGTGTTGCCAGGCTTTTTTATCAGACGGCACGCGGACTCCTACAGCTTCATAGATCCATTCTCATAGCTGTGAAACTCATGGATCCGAGAATGAGATCTGCGATACTCCGAGCATGTGCTCTTCTGATCCGATTATGAGGAATAGGACAAACTCCATGTAGAGCACCTCCCTTTATTATATAGTGTCCTCTCTTGTTATGTATAGCACCGACCTTTATTACATAGTGTCCTCTCTTGTTATGTAGAGCACTGCCCTTTATTACATAGTGTCCTCTCTTGTTATGTAGAGCACCGCCCTTTATTATATAGTGTCCTCTCTTGTTATGTATAGCACCGCCCTTTATTACATAGTGTCCTCTCTTCTTATGTAGAGCACCACCCTTTATTACATAGTGTCCTCTCTTGTTATGTAGAGCACCGCCCTTTATTATATAGTGTCCTCTCTTGTTATGTAGAGCACCGCCCTTTATTACAGTGTCCTCTCTTGTTATGTATAGCACCAACCTTTATTACATAGTGTCCTCTCTTGTTATGTAGAGCACCGCCCTTTATTACAGTGTCCTCTCTTGTTATGTAGAGCACTGCCCTTTATTATATAGTGTCCTCTCTTGTTATGTAGAGCACTGCCCTTTATTACATAGTGTCCTCTCTTGTTATGTAGAGCACCGCCCTTTATTACATAGTGTCCTCTCTTGTTATGTAGAGCACTGCCCTTTATTATATAGTGTCCTCTCTTGTTATGTATAGCACCGCCCTTTATTATATAGTGTCCTCTCTTGTTATGTATAGCACCGCCCTTTATTATATAGTGTCCTCTCTTGTTTTGTAGAGCACCGCCCTTTATTATATAGTGTCCTCTCTTGTTATGTAGAGCACTGCCCTTTATTATATAGTGTCCTCTCTTGTTATGTAGAGCATTGCCCTTTATTGCATAGTGTCCTCTCTTGTTATGTAGAGCACCGCCCTTTATTACATAGTGTCCTCTCTTGTTATGTAGAGCACTGCCCTTTATTATATAGTGTCCTCTCTTGTTATGTATAGCACCGCCCTTTATTATATAGTGTCCTCTCTTGTTATGTATAGCACCGCCCTTTATTATATAGTGTCCTCTCTTGTTATGTATAGCACTGCCCTTTATTATATAGTGTTCTCTCTTGTTATGTAGAGCACCGCCCTTTATTATATAGTGTCCTCTCTTGTTATGTAGAGCACTGCCCTTTATTATATAGTGTCCTCTCTTGTTATGTAGAGCACTGCCCTTTATTACATAGTGTCCTCTCTTGTTATGTAGAGCACCGCCCTTTATTACATAGTGTCCTCTCTTGTTATGTAGAGCACTGCCCTTTATTATATAGTGTCCTCTCTTGTTATGTATAGCACCGCCCTTTATTATATAGTGTCCTCTCTTGTTATGTTTAGCACCGCCCTTTATTATATAGTGTCCTCTCTTGTTATGTAGAGCACCGCCCTTTATTATATAGTGTCCTCTCTTGTTATGTAGAGCACTGCCCTTTATTATATAGTGTCCTCTCTTGTTATGTATAGCACCGACCTTTATTACATAGTGTCCTCTCTTGTTATGTATAGCACTGCCCTTTATTACATAGTGTCCTCTCTTGTTATGTAGAGCACCGCCCTTTATTATATAGTGTCCTCTCTTGTTATGTATAGCACCGCCCTTTATTACATAGTGTCCTCTCTTGTTATGTATAGCACCGCCCTTTATTACAGTGTCCTCTCTTGTTATGTAGAGCACTGCCCTTTATTAGTGTCCTCTCTTGTTATGTAGAGCACCGCCCTTTATTATATAGTGTCCTCTCTTGTTATGTAGAGCACTGCCCTTTATTATATAGTGTCCTCTCTTGTTATGTAGAGCACCGCCCTTTATTACATAGTGTCCTCTCTTCTTATGTAGAGCACTGCCCTTTATTATATAGTGTTCTCTCTTGTTATGTAGAGCACTGCCCTTTATTATATAGTGTCCTCTCTTGTTATGTATAGCACTGCCCTTTATTACATAGTGTCCTCTCTTGTTATGTAGAGCACCGCCCTTTATTATATAGTGTCCTCTCTTGTTATGTATAGCACCGCCCTTTATTACATAGTGTCCTCTCTTCTTATGTAGAGCACCACCCTTTATTACAGTGTCCTCTCTTGTTATGTATAGCACCAACCTTTATTACATAGTGTCCTCTCTTGTTATGTATAGCACCGCCCTTTATTACAGTGTCCTCTCTTGGTATGTAGAGCACTGCCCTTTATTAGTGTCCTCTCTTGTTATGTAGAGCACCGCCCTTTATTATATAGTGTCCTCTCTTGTTATGTAGAGCACTGCCCTTTATTATATAGTGTCCTCTCTTGTTATGTATAGCACCGACCTTTATTACATAGTGTCCTCTCTTGTTATGTATAGCACTGCCCTTTATTACATAGTGTCCTCTCTTGTTATGTAGAGCACCGCCCTTTATTATATAGTGTCCTCTCTTGTTATGTATAGCACCGCCCTTTATTACATAGTGTCCTCTCTTCTTATGTAGAGCACCACCCTTTATTACAGTGTCCTCTCTTGTTATGTAGAGCACCAACCTTTATTACATAGTGTCCTCTCTTGTTATGTATAGCACCGCCCTTTATTACAGTGTCCTCTCTTGTTAGGTAGAGCACTGCCCTTTATTAGTGTCCTCTCTTGTTATGTAGAGCACCGCCCTTTATTATATAGTGTCCTCTCTTGTTATGTAGAGCACTGCCCTTTATTATATAGTGTCCTCTCTTGTTATGTAGAGCACCGCCCTTTATTACATAGTGTCCTCTCTTCTTATGTAGAGCACCGCCCTTTATTATATAGTGTTCTCTCTTGTTATGTAGAGCACTGCCCTTTATTATATAGTGTCCTCTCTTGTTATGTAGAGCACCGCCCTTTATTACATAGTGTCCTCTCTTCTTATGTAGAGCACTGCCCTTTATTATATAGTGTTCTCTCTTGTTATGTAGAGCACCGCCCTTTATTATATAGTAAGGCTGCACATCAAACTTAGATAATGGTATAATGCCTCAAGCATATGGACAAATATTGGAATATACAATGAAAAATGCTACTTGCTAATTTGAACATGTGAATAATGAATTGCATACCTGCCATGAATATTAGGAAAAAGGAGATATTTAGCAATCGCATTGATCAATGTAACTGAGCCCCAAGACCTCGTCAAGGCATATCTCTATATTGGGGTCCCTAGCTCTGTGACCCTAACTGTGTGTCATCTCATTGCAATTAAAAACTGCTATGGGTGGAGAGGGGTAACTAAGGACTTTCTTATATAGGAGATGGAAAAAACATGGCCGAAAGGGGCGGAGCTGTGTTCACATTCAGAAAAAAAAACTACATATAACTGAATAGGATAACTGAAGTGAGCACTAATATATATATTATGAGTGCAAGCCAAAAATTACATACTATATACGGATAAGGCTGCACATCAAACTTAGATAATAGTATAATGCCTCAAGCATATGGACAAATATTGGAATATACAATGAAAAATGCTACTTGCTAATTTGAACATGTGAATAATGAATTGCATACCTGCCATGAATATTAGGAAAAAGGAGATATTTAGCAATCGCATTGATCAATGTACAGTTAGGGTCACAGAGCTAGGGACCCCAATATAGAGATATGCCTTGACGAGGTCTTGGGGCTCAGTTACATTGGTCAATGCGATTGCTAAATATCTCCTTTTTCCTAATATTCATGGCAGGTATGCAATTCATTATTCACATGTTCAAATTAGCAAGTAGCATTTTTCACTGTATATTCCAATATTTGTCCATATGCTTGAGGCATTATACCATTATCTAAGTTTGATGTGCAGCCTTATCCGTATATAGTATGTAATTTTTGGCTTGCACTCATAATATATATATTAGTGCTCACTTCAGTTATCCTATTCAGTTATATGTAGTTTTTTTCTGAATGTGAACACAGCTCCGCCCCTTTCGGCCATGTTTTTTCCATCTCCTATATAAGAAAGTCCTTAGTTACCCCTCTCCACCCATAGCAGTTTTTAATTGCAATGAGATGACACACAGTTAGGGTCACAGAGCTAGGGACCCCAATATAGAGATATGCCTTGACGAGGCCTTGGGGCTCAGTTACATTGATCAATGTGATTGCTAAATATCTCCTTTTTCCTAATATTCATGGCAGGTATGCAATTCATTATTCACATGTTCAAATTAGCAAGTAGCATTTTTCATTGTATATTCCAATATTTGTCCATATGATTGAGGCATTATACCATTATCTAAGTTTGATGTGCAGCCTTATTCTTATATAGTATGTATTTTTTGGCTTGCACTCATATATATATATATATTAGTGCTCACTTCAGTTATCCTATTCAGTTATATGTAGTTTTTTTCTGAATGTGAACACAGCTCCGCCCCTTTCGGCCATGTTTTTTCCATCTCCTATATAAGAAAGTCCTTAGTTACCCCTCTCCACCCATAGCAGTTTTTAATTGCAATGAGATGACACACAGTTAGGGTCACAGAGCTAGGGACCCCAATATAGAGATATGCCTTGACGAGGCTTTGGGGCTCAGTTACATTGATCAATGCGATTGCTAAATATCTCCTTTTTCCTAATATTCATGGCAGGTATGCAATTCATTATTCACATGTTCAAATTAGCAAGTAGCATTTTTCATTGTATATTCCAATATTTGTCCATATGCTTGAGGCATTATACTATTATCTAAGTTTGATGTGCAGCCTTATCCGTATATAGTATGTAATTTTTGGCTTGCACTCATAATATATATATTAGTGCTCACTTCAGTTATCCTATTCAGTGATACTTTATTACATAGTGTCCTCTCTTGTTATGTATAGCACTGCCCTTTATTACATAGTGTCCTCTCTTGTTATGTAGAGCACCGCCCTTTATTATATAGTGTCCTCTCTTGTTATGTATAGCACCGCCCTTTATTACATAGTGTCCTCTCTTGTTATGTAGAGCACCGCCCTTTATTATATAGTGTCCTATCTTGTTATGTATAGCACTGCCCTTTATTACATAGTGTCCTCTCTTGTTATGTAGAGCACCGCCCTTTATTATATAGTGTCCTCTCTTGTTATGTATAGCACCGCCCTTTATTACATAGTGTCCTCTCTTCTTATGTAGAGCACCACCCTTTATTACAGTGTCCTCTCTTGTTTTGTATAGCACCAACCTTTATTACAGAGTGTCCTCTCTTGTTATGTATAGCACCGCCCTTTATTACAGTGTGCTCTCTTGTTATGTAGAGCACTGCCCTTTATTAGTGTCCTCTCTTGTTATGTAGAGCACCGCCCTTTATTATATAGTGTCCTCTATTGTTATGTAGAGCACTGCCCTTTATTATATAGTGTCCTCTCTTGTTATGTAGAGCACCGCCCTTTATTATATAGTGTCCTCTCTTGTTATGTATAGCACCGCCCTTTTTTACATAGTGTCCTCTCTTGTTATGTATAGCACTGCCCTTTATTATATAGTGTCCTCTCTTGTTATGTAGAGCACTGCCCTTTATTATATAGTGTCCTCTCTTGTTATGTAGAGCACCGCCCTTTATTATATAGTGTCCTCTCTTCTTATGTAGAGCACTGCCCTTTATTATATAGTGTTCTCTCTTGTTATGTAGAGCACTGCCCTTTATTACATAGTGTCCTCTCTTGTTATGTAGAGCACCGCCCTTTTTTATATAGTGTCCTCTCTTGTTATGTATAGCACCGCCCTTTATTACATAGTGTCCTCTCTTCTTATGTAGAACACCACCCTTTATTACAGTGTCCTCTCTTGTTATGTATAGCACCAACCTTTATTACATAGTGTCCTCTTTTATTATGTATAGCACCGCCCTTTATTACAGTGTCCTCTCTTGTTATGTAGAGCACTGCCCTTTATTACATAGTGTCCTCTCTTGTTATGTAGAGCACCGCCCTTTATTATATAGTGTCCTCTCTTGTTATGTAGAGCACTGCCCTTTATTATATAGTGTCCTCTCTTGTTATGTATAGCACCGACCTTTATTACATAGTGTCCTCTCTTGTTATGTATAGCACTGCCCTTTATTACATAGTGTCCTCTCTTGTTATGTAGAGCACCGCCCTTTATTATATAGTGTCCTCTCTTGTTATGTATAGCACCGCCCTTTATTACATAGTGTCCTCTCTTCTTATGTAGAGCACCACCCTTTATTACAGTGTCCTCTCTTGTTATGTATAGCACCAACCTTTATTACATAGTGTCCTCTCTTGTTATGTATAGCACCGCCCTTTATTACAGTGTCCTCTCTTGTTATGTAGAGCACTGCCCTTTATTAGTGTCCTCTCTTGTTATGTAGAGCACCGCCCTTTATTATATAGTGTCCTCTCTTGTTATGTAGAGCACTGCCCTTTATTATATAGTGTCCTCTCTTGTTATGTAGAGCACCGCCCTTTATTACATAGTGTCCTCTCTTCTTATGTAGAGCACTGCCCTTTATTATATAGTGTTCTCTCTTGTTATGTAGAGCACTGCCCTTTATTATATAGTGTCCTCTCTTGTTATGTATAGCACTGCCCTTTATTACATAGTGTCCTCTCTTGTTATGTAGAGCACCGCCCTTTATTATATAGTGTCCTCTCTTGTTATGTATAGCACCGCCCTTTATTGCATAGTGTCCTCTCTTCTTATGTAGAGCACCACCCTTTATTACAGTGTCCTCTCTTGTTATGTATAGCACCAACCTTTATTACATAGTGTCCTCTCTTGTTATGTATAGTACCGCCCTTTATTACAGTGTCCTCTCTTGTTATGTAGAGCACTGCCCTTTATTAGTGTCCTCTCTTGTTATGTAGAGCACCGCCCTTTATTATATAGTGTCCTCTCTTGTTATGTAGAGCACCGCCCTTTATTACATGGTGTCCTCTCTTGTTATGTAGAGCACCGCCCTTTATTACATGGTGTCCTCTCTTGTTACGTAGAGCACCGCCCTTTATTATATAGTGTCCTCTCTTGTTATGTATAGCACCGCCCTTTATTACATAGTGTCCTCTCTTCTTATGTAGAGCACCACCCTTCATTACAGTGTCCTCTCTTGTTATGTATAGCACCAACCTTTATTACATAGTGTCCTCTCTTGTTATGTATAGCACCGCCCTTTATTACAGTGTCCTCTCTTGTTATGTAGAGCACTGCCCTTTATTAGTGTCCTCTCTTGTTATGTAGAGCACTGCCCTTTATTATATAGTGTCCTCTCTTGTTATGTAGAGCACTGCCCTTTATTACATAGCGTCCTCTCTTGTTATGTAGAGCACCGCCCTTTATTACACGGTGTCCTCTCTTATTATGTAGAGCACCGCCCTTTATTACATGGTGTCCTCTCTTGTTATGTAGAGCACTGCCCTTTATTATATAGTGTCCTCTCTTGTTATGTATAGCACCGACCTTTATTACATAGTGTCCTCTCTTGTTATGTATAGCACTGCCCTTTATTACATAGTGTCCTCTCTTGTTATGTAGAGCACCGCCCTTTATTATATAGTGTCCTCTCTTGTTATGTAGAGCACCGCCCTTTATTACATGGTGTCCTCTCTTGTTATGTAGAGCACCGCCCTTTATTACATGGTGTCCTCTCTTGTTATGTAGAGCACCGCCCTTTATTATATAGTGTCCTCTCTTGTTATGTATAGCACCGCCCTTTATTACATAGTGTCCTCTCTTCTTATGTAGAGCACCACCCTTCATTACAGTGTCCTCTCTTGTTATGTATAGCACCAACCTTTATTACATAGTGTCCTCTCTTGTTATGTATAGCACCGCCCTTTATTACAGTGTCCTCTCTTGTTATGTAGAGCACTGCCCTTTATTAGTGTCCTCTCTTGTTATGTAGAGCACTGCCCTTTATTATATAGTGTCCTCTCTTGTTATGTAGAGCACTGCCCTTTATTACATAGCGTCCTCTCTTGTTATGTAGAGCACCGCCCTTTATTACACGGTGTCCTCTCTTATTATGTAGAGCACCGCCCTTTATTACATGGTGTCCTCTCTTGTTATGTAGAGCACTGCCCTTTATTATATAGTGTCCTCTCTTGTTATGTATAGCACCGACCTTTATTACATAGTGTCCTCTCTTGTTATGTATAGCACTGCCCTTTATTACATAGTGTCCTCTCTTCTTATGTAGAGCACCACCCTTTATTACAGTGTCCTCTCTTGTTTTGTATAGCACCAACCTTTATTACATAGTGTCCTCTCTTGTTATGTATAGCACCGCCCTTTATTACAGTGTCCTCTCTTGTTATGTAGAGCACTGCCCTTTAGTAGTGTCCTCTCTTGTTATGTAGAGCACCGCCCTTTATTATATAGTGTCCTCTCTTGTTATGTAGAGCACTGCCCTTTATTATATAGTGTCCTTTCTTGTTATGTAGAGCACCGCCCTTTATTACATAGTGTCCTCTCTTCTTATGTAGAGCAATGCCCTTTATTATATAGTGTTCTCTCTTGTTATGTAGAGCACTGCCCTTTATTATATAGTGTCCTCTCTTGTTATGTATAGCACTGCCCTTTATTACATAGTGTCCTCTCTTGTTATGTAGAGCACCGCTCTTTATTATCTAGTGTCCTCTCTTGTTATGTATAGCACCGCCCTTTATTACATAGTGTCCTCTCTTCTTATGTAGAGCACCACCCTTTATTACAGTGTCCTCTCTTGTTATGTATAGCACCAACCTTTATTACATAGTGTCCTCTCTTCTTATGTATAGTACCGCCCTTTATTACAGTGTCCTCTCTTGTTATGTAGAGCACTGCCCTTTATTAGTGTCCTCTGTTGTTATGTAGAGCACCGCCCTTTATTATATAGTGTCCTCTCTTGTTATGTAGAGCACTGCCCTTTATTATATAGTGTCCTCTCTTGTTATGTATAGCACCGACCTTTATTACATAGTGTCCTCTCTTGTTATGTATAGCACCGACCTTTATTACATAGTGTCCTCTCTTGTTATGTAGAGCACTGCCCTTTATTATATAGTGTCCTCTCTTGTTATGTATAGCACCGACCTTTATTACATAGTGTCCTCTCTTGTTATGTAGAGCACCGCCCTTTATTATATAGTGTCCTCTCTTGTTATGTAGAGCACCGCCCTTTATTACATAGTGTCCTCTCTTGTTATGTAGAGCACCGCCCTTTATTATATAGTGTCCTCTCTTGTCATGTAGAGCACCGCCCTTTATTACATAGTGTCCTCTCTTGTTATGTATAGCACCGCCCTTTATTATATAGTGTCCTCTCGTTATGTAGAGCACCGCCCTTTATTATATAGTGTCCTCTCTTGTTATGTAGAGCACTGCCCTTTATTACATAGTGTCCTCTCTTGTTATGTAGAGCACCGCCCTTTATTATATAGTGTCCTCTCTTGTTATGTATAGCACCGACCTTTATTACATAGTGTCCTCTCTTGTTATGTAGAGCACTGCCCTTTATTATATAGTGTCCTCTCTTGTTATGTAGAGCACCGCCCTTTATTATATAGTGTCCTCTCTTGTTATGTAGAGCACCGCCCTTTATTATATAGTGTCCTCTCTTGTTATGTAGAGCACCGCCGTTTATTACATAGTGTCCTCTCTTGTTATGTAGAGCACCGCCCTTTATTATATAGTGTCCTCTCTTGTTATGTATAGCACCGCCCTTTATTATATAGTGTCCTCTCTTGTTATGTAGAGCACCGCCCTTTATTATATAGTGTCCTCTCTTGTTATGTAGAGCACCGCCCTTTATTATATAGTGTCCTCTCTTGTTATGTAGAGCACCGCCCTTTATTATATAGTGTCCTCTCTTGTTATGTAGAGCACCGCCCTTTATTATATAGTGTCCTCTCTTGTTATGTAGAGCACCGCCCTTTATTATATAGTGTCCTCTCTTGTTATGTAGAGCACTGCCCTTTATTATATAGTGTCCTCTCTTGTTATGTAGAGCACCGCCCTTTATTATATAGTGTCCTTTCTTGTTATGTAGAGCACTGCCCTTTATTATATAGTGTCCTCTCTTGTTATGTAGAGCACCGCCCTTTATTACATAGTGTCCTCTCTTGTTATGTAGAGCACTGCCCTTTATTATATAGTGTCCTCTCTTGTTATGTATAGCACCGCCCTTTATTACATAGTGTCCTCTCTTGTTATGTATAGCACTGCCTTTTATTACATAGTGTCCTCTCTTGTTATGTAGAGCACTGCCCTTTATTATATAGTGTCCTCTCTTGTTATGTAGAGCACTGCCCTTTATTATATAGTGTCCTCTCTTGTTATGTAGAGCACAGCCCTTTATTACATAGTGTCCTCTCTTCTTATGTATAGCACTGCCCTTTATTATATAGTGTTCTCTCTTGTTATGTAGAGCACTGCCCTTTATTATATAGTGTCCTCTCTTGTTATGTAGAGCACCGCCCTTTATTATATAGTGTCCTCTCTTGTTATGTAGAGCACTGCCCTTTATTATATAGTGTCCTCTCTTGTTATGTAGAGCACCGCCCTTTATTACATAGTGTCCTCTCTTTTTATGTAGAGCACCACCCTTTATTACAGTGTCCTCTCTTGTTATGTAGAGCACTGCCCTTTATTAGTGTCCTCTCTTGTTATGTAGAGCACCGCCCTTTATTATATAGTGTCCTCTCTTCTTATGTAAAGCACCGCCCTTTATTACATAGTGTCCTCTCTTGTTATGTATAGCACCGACCTTTATTACATAGTGTCCTCTCTTGTTATGTAGAGCACTGCCCTTTATTATATAGTGTCCTCTCTTGTTATGTATAGCACCGACCTTTATTACATAGTGTCCTCTCTTGTTATGTAGAGCACCGCCCTTTATTATATAGTGTCCTCTCTTGTTATGTAGAGCACCGCCCTTTATTACATAGTGTCCTCTCTTGTTATGTAGAGCACCGCCCTTTATTATATAGTGTCCTCTCTTGTTATGTAGAGCACCGACCTTTATTACATAGTGTCCTCTCTTGTTATGTAGAGCACTGCCCTTTATTATATAGTGTGCTCTCTTGTTATGTAGAGCACCGCCCTTTATTATATAGTGTCCTCTCTTGTTATGTAGAGCACCGCCCTTTATTATATAGTGTCCTCTCTTGTTATGTAGAGCACCGCCCTTTATTACATAGTGTCCTCTCTTGTTATGTAGAGCACCACCCTTTATTATATAGTGTCCTCTCTTGTTATGTATAGCACCGCTCTTTATTATATAGTGTCCTCTCTTGTTATGTATAGCACCGCCCTTTATTATATAGTGTCCTCTCTTGTTATGTAGAGCACCGCCCTTTATAATATAGTGTCCTCTCTTGTTATGTAGAGCACCGCCCTTTATTATATAGTGTCCTCTCTTGTTATGTAGAGCACCGCCCTTTATTATATAGTGTCCTCTCTTGTTATGTAGAGCACCGCCCTTTATTATATAGTGTCCTCTCTTGTTATGTAGAGCACTGCCCTTTATTATATAGTGTCCTCTCTTGTTATGTAGAGCACTGCCCTTTATTATATAGTGTCCTCTCTTGTTATGTAGAGCACTGCCCTTTATTATATAGTGTCCTCTCTTGTTATGTAGAGCACCGCCCTTTATTATATAGTGTCCTTTCTTGTTATGTAGAGCACCGCCCTTTATTACATAGTGTCCTCTCTTGTTATGTAGAGCACTGCACTTTATTATATAGTGTCCTCTCTTGTTATGTATAGCACCGCCCTTTATTACATAGTGTCCTCTCTTGTTATGTATAGCACTGCCTTTTATTACATAGTGTCCTCTCTTGTTATGTAGAGCACTGCCCTTTATTATATAGTGTCCTCTCTTGTTATGTAGAGCACTGCCCTTTATTATATAGTGTCCTCTCTTGTTATGTAGAGCACCGCCCTTTATTACATAGTGTCCTCTCTTCTTATGTATAGCACTGCCCTTTATTATATAGTGTTCTCTCTTGTTATGTAGAGCACTGCCCTTTATTATATAGTGTCCTCTCTTGTTATGTAGAGCACCGCCCTTTATTATATAGTGTCCTCTCTTGTTATGTAGAGCACTGCCCTTTATTATATAGTGTCCTCTCTTGTTATGTAGAGCACCGCCCTTTATTACATAGTGTCCTCTCTTCTTATGTAGAGCACCACCCTTTATTACAGTGTCCTCTCTTGTTATGTAGAGCACTGCCCTTTATTAGTGTCCTCTCTTGTTATGTAGAGCACCGCCCTTTATTATATAGTGTCCTCTCTTCTTATGTAAAGCACCGCCCTTTATTATATAATGTCCTCTCTTGTTATGTAGAGCACCACCCTTTATTATATAGTGTCCTCTCTTGTTATGTATAGCACTGCCCTTTATTACATAGTGTCCTCTCTTGTTATGTAGAGCACCGCTCTTTATTATATAGTGTCCTCTCTTGTTATGTATAGCACCGCCCTTTATTACATAGTGTCCTCTCTTCTTATGTAGAGCACCACCCTTTATTACAGTGTCCTCTCTTGTTATGTATAGCACCAACCTTTATTACATAGTGTCCTCTCTTCTTATGTATAGTACCGCCCTTTATTACAGTGTCCTCTCTTGTTATGTAGAGCACTGCCCTTTATTAGTGTCCTCTGTTGTTACGTAGAGCACCGCCCTTTATTATATAGTGTCCTCTCTTGTTATGTAGAGCACTGCCCTTTATTATATAGTGTCCTCTCTTGTTATGTATAGCACCGACCTTTATTACATAGTGTCCTCTCTTGTTATGTATAGCACCGACCTTTATTACATAGTGTCCTCTCTTGTTATGTAGAGCACTGCCCTTTATTATATAGTGTCCTCTCTTGTTATGTATAGCACCGACCTTTATTACATAGTGTCCTCTCTTGTTATGTAGAGCACCGCCCTTTATTATATAGTGTCCTCTCTTGTTATGTAGAGCACCGCCCTTTATTACATAGTGTCCTCTCTTGTTATGTAGAGCACCGCCCTTTATTATATAGTGTCCTCTCTTGTTATGTAGAGCACCGCCCTTTATTACATAGTGTCCTCTCTTGTTATGTATAGCACCGCCCTTTATTATATAGTGTCCTCTCTTGTTATGTAGAGCACCGCCCTTTATTATATAGTGTCCTCTCTTGTTATGTAGAGCACTGCCCTTTATTATATAGTGTCCTCTCTTGTTATGTAGAGCACCGCCCTTTATTATATAGTGTCCTCTCTTGTTATGTATAGCACCGACCTTTATTACATAGTGTCCTCTCTTGTTATGTAGAGCACTGCCCTTTATTATATAGTGTCCTCTCTTGTTATGTAGAGCACCGCCCTTTATTATATAGTGTCCTCTCTTGTTATGTAGAGCACCGCCCTTTATTATATAGTGTCCTCTCTTGTTATGTAGAGCACCGCCCTTTATTACATAGTGTCCTCTCTTGTTATGTAGAGCACCGCCCTTTATTATATAGTGTCCTCTCTTGTTATGTATAGCACCGCCCTTTATTATATAGTGTCCTCTCTTGTTATGTAGAGCACCGCCCTTTATTATATAGTGTCCTCTCTTGTTATGTAGAGCACCGCCCTTTATTATATAGTATCCTCTCTTGTTATGTAGAGCACCGCCCTTTATTATATAGTGTCCTCTCTTGTTATGTAGAGCACCGCCCTTTATTATATAGTGTCCTCTCTTGTTATGTAGAGCACCGCCCTTTATTATATAGTGTCCTCTCTTGTTATGTAGAGCACTGCCCTTTATTATATAGTGTCCTCTCTTGTTATGTAGAGCACCGCCCTTTATTACATAGTGTCCTCTCTTGTTATGTAGAGCACTGCCCTTTATTATATAGTGTCCTCTCTTGTTATGTATAGCACCGCCCTTTATTACATAGTGTCCTCTCTTGTTATGTATAGCACTGCCTTTTATTACATAGTGTCCTCTCTTGTTATGTAGAGCACTGCCCTTTATTATATAGTGTCCTCTCTTGTTATGTAGAGCACTGCCCTTTATTATATAGTGTCCTCTCTTGTTATGTAGAGCACCGCCCTTTATTACATAGTGTCCTCTCTTCTTATGTATAGCACTGCCCTTTATTATATAGTGTTCTCTCTTGTTATGTAGAGCACTGCCCTTTATTATATAATGTCCTCTCTTGTTATGTAGAGCACCGCCCTTTATTATATAGTGTCCTCTCTTGTTATGTAGAGCACTGCCCTTTATTATATAGTGTCCTCTCTTGTTATGTAGAGCACCGCCCTTTATTACATAGTGTCCTCTCTTCTTATGTAGAGCACCACCCTTTATTACAGTGTCCTCTCTTGCTATGTAGAGCACTGCCCTTTATTAGTGTCCTCTCTTGTTATGTAGAGCACCGCCCTTTATTATATAGTGTCCTCTCTTCTTATGTAAAGCACCGCCCTTTATTACATAGTGTCCTCTCTTGTTATGTATAGCACCGACCTTTATTACATAGTGTCCTCTCTTGTTATGTAGAGCACTGCCCTTTATTATATAGTGTCCTCTCTTGTTATGTATAGCACCGACCTTTATTACATAGTGTCCTCTCTTGTTATGTAGAGCACCGCCCTTTATTATATAGTGTCCTCTCTTGTTATGTAGAGCACCGCCCTTTATTACATAGTGTCCTCTCTTGTTATGTAGAGCACCGCCCTTTATTATATAGTGTCCTCTCTTGTTATGTAGAGCACCGCCCTTTATTACATAGTGTCCTCTCTTGTTATGTATAGCACCGCCCTTTATTATATAGTGCCCTCTCTTGTTATGTAGAGCACCGCCCTTTATTATATAGTGTCCTCTCTTGTTATGTAGAGCACTGCCTTTTATTACATAGTGTCCTCTCTTGTTATGTAGAGCACCGCCCTTTATTATATAGTGTCCTCTCTTGTTATGTATAGCACCGACCTTTATTACATAGTGTCCTCTCTTGTTATGTAGAGCACTGTCCTTTATTATATAGTGTCCTCTCTTGTTATGTAGAGCACCGCCCTTTATTATATAGTGTCCTCTCTTGTTATGTAGAGCACCGCCCTTTATTATATCGTGTCCTCTATTGTTATGTAGAGCACCGCCCTTTATTACATAGTGTCCTCTCTTGTTATGTAGAGCACCACCCTTTATTATATAGTGTCCTCTCTTGTTATGTATAGCACCGCTCTTTATTATATAGTGTCCTCTCTTGTTATGTAGAGCACCGCCCTTTATTATATAGTGTCCTCTCTTGTTATGTAGAGCACCGCCCTTTATTATATAGTGTCCTCTCTTGTTATGTAGAGCACCGCCCTTTATTATATAGTGTCCTCTCTTGTTATGTAGAGCACCGCCCTTTATTATATAGTGTTCTCTCTTGTTATGTAGAGCACCGCCCTTTATTATATAGTGTCCTCTCTTGTTATGTAGAGCACTGCCCTTTATTATATAGTGTCCTCTCTTGTTATGTAGAGCACTGCCCTTTATTTTATAGTGTCCTCTCTTGTTATGTAGAGCACTGCCCTTTATTATATAGTGTCCTCTCTTGTTATGTAGAGCACCGCCCTTTATTATATAGTGTCCTTTCTTGTTATGTAGAGCACTGCCCTTTATTATATAGTGTCCTCTCTTGTTATGTAGAGCATTGCCCTTTATTACATAGTGTCCTCTCTTGTTATGTAGAACACTGCCCTTTATTATATAGTGTCCTCTCTTGTTATGTATAGCACCGCCCTTTATTACATAGTGTCCTCTCTTGTTATGTATAGCACTGCCTTTTATTACATAGTGTCCTCTCTTGTTATGTAGAGCACTGCCCTTTATTATATAGTGTCCTCTCTTGTTATGTAGAGCACTGCCCTTTATTATATAGTGTCCTCTCTTGTTATGTAGAGCACCGCCCTTTATTACATAGTGTCCTCTCTTCTTATGTATAGCACTGCCCTTTATTATATAGTGTTCTCTCTTGTTATGTAGAGCACTGCCCTTTATTATATAGTGTCCTCTCTTGTTATGTAGAGCACCGCCCTTTATTATATAGTGTCCTCTCTTGTTATGTAGAGCACTGCCCTTTATTATATAGTGTCCTCTCTTGTTATGTAGAGCACCGCCCTTTATTACATAGTGTCCTCTCTTCTTATGTAGAGCACCACCCTTTATTACAGTGTCCTCTCTTGTTATGTAGAGCACTGCCCTTTATTAGTGTCCTCTCTTGTTATGTAGAGCACCGCCCTTTATTATATAGTGTCCTCTCTTCTTATGTAAAGCACCGCCCTTTATTATATAATGTCCTCTCTTGTTATGTAGAGCACCGCCCTTTATTATATAGTGTTCTCTCTTGTTATGTAGAGCACCGCCCTTTATTATATAGTGTCCTCTCTTGTTATGTAGAGCACCGCCCTTTATTACATAGTGTCCTCTCTTGTTATGTAAAGCACTGTCCTTTATTATATAGTGTCCTCTCTTGTTATGTATAGCACCGCCCTTTATTACATAGTGTCCTCTCTTCTTATGTAGAGCACTGCCCTTTATTATATAGTGTTCTCTCTTGTTATGTAGAGCACTGCCCTTTATTATATAGTGTCCTCTCTTGTTATGTAGAGCACCGCCCTTTATTATATAGTGTTCTCTCTTGTTATGTATAGCACTGCCTTTTATTACATAGTGTCCTCTCTTGTTATGTAGAGCACTGCCCTTTATTATATAGTGTCCTCTCTTGTTATGTAGAGCACTGCCCTTTATTATATAGTGTCCTCTCTTGTTATGTAGAGCACCGCCCTTTATTATATAGTGTCCTCTCTTGTTATGTATAGCACCGCCCTTTATTACATAGTGTCCTCTCTTGTTATGTATAGCACTGCCTTTTATTACATAGTGTCCTCTCTTGTTATGTAGAGCACTGCCCTTTATTATATAGTGTCCTCTCTTGTTATGTAGAGCACTGCCCTTTATTATATAGTGTCCTCTCTTGTTATGTAGAGCACCGCCCTTTATTACATAGTGTCCTCTCTTCTTATGTATAGCACTGCCCTTTATTATAGAGTGTTCTCTCTTGTTATGTAGAGCACTGCCCTTTATTATATAGTGTCCTCTCTTGTTATGTAGAGCACCGCCCTTTATTATATAGTGTCCTCTCTTGTTATGTAGAGCACTGCCCTTTATTAGTGTCCTCTCTTGTTATGTAGAGCACCGCCCTTTATTATATAGTGTCCTCTCTTCTTATGTAAAGCATCGCCCTTTATTATATAATGTCCTCTCTTGTTATGTAGAGCACCGCCCTTTATTATATAGTGTTCTCTCTTGTTATGTAGAGCACCGCCCTTTATTATATAGTGTCCTCTCTTGTTATGTAGAGCACCGCCCTTTATTACATAGTGTCCTCTCTTGTTATGTAAAGCACTGTCCTTTATTATATAGTGTCCTCTCTTGTTATGTATAGCACCGCCCTTTATTACATAGTGTCCTCTCTTCTTATGTAGAGCACTGCCCTTTATTATATAGTGTTCTCTCTTGTTATGTAGAGCACGGCCCTTTATTATATAGTGTCCTCTCTTGTTATGTAGAGCACCGCCCTTTATTATATAGTGTTCTCTCTTGTTATGTAGAGCACTGCCCTTTATTATATAGTGTCCTCTCTTGTTATGTAGAGCACCGCCCTTTATTATATAGTGTCCTCTCTTGTTATGTAGAGCACTGCCCTTTATTATATAATGTCCTCTCTTGTTATGTAGAGCACCGCCCTTTATTATATAGTGTTCTCTCTTGTTATGTAGAGCACTGCCCTTTATTATATAGTGTCCTCTCTTGTTATGTAGAGCACCGACCTTTATTACATAGTGTCCTCTCTTGTTATGTAAAGCACTGTCCTTTATTATATAGTGTCCTCTCTTGTTATGTATAGCACCGCCCTTTATTACATAGTGTCCTCTCTTGTTATGTATAGCACTGTCCTTTATTACATAGTGTCCTCTCTTGTTATGTAGAGCACTGCCCTTTATTATATAGTGTCCTCTCTTGTTATGTAGAGCACCGCCCTTTATTACATAGTGTCCTCTCTTGTTATGTAGAGCACTGCCCTTCATTATATAGTGTCCTCTCTTCTTATGTAGAGCACTGCCCTTTATTATATAGTGTTCTCTCTTGTTATGTAGAGCACCGCCCTTTTTTACAGTGTCCTCTCTTGTTATGTAGAGCACCGCCCTTTATTATATAGTGTCCTCTCTTGTTATGTAGAGCACCGCCCTTTATTATATAGTGTCCTCTCTTGTTATGTAGAGCACCGCCCTTTTTTACAGTGTCCTCTCTTGTTATGTAGAGCACCGCCCTTTATTATATAGTGTCCTCTCTTGTTATGTAGAGCACCGCCCTTTATTATATAGTGTCCTCTCTTGTTATGTAGAGCACCGCCCTTTTTTACATAGTGTCCTCTCTTGTTATGTAGAGCACCGCCCTTTATTATATAGTGTCCTCTCTTGTTATGTAGAGCACCGCCCTTTATTATATAGTGTCCTCTCTTGTTATGTATAGCACCGCCCTTTATTACAGCGTCCTCTCTTGTTATGTAGAGCACTGCCCTTTATTATATAGTGTCCTCTTTTGTTATGTAGAGCACCGCCCTTTATTATATAGTGTTCTCTCTTGTTATGTAGAGCACTGCCCTTTATTATATAGTGTCCTCTCTTGTTATGTAGAGCACCGCCCTTTATTATATAGTGTCCTCTCTTGTTATGTAGAGCACTGCCCTTTATTATATAATGTCCTCTCTTGTTATGTAGAGCACCGCCCTTTATTATATAGTGTTCTCTCTTGTTATGTAGAGCACTGCCCTTTATTATATAGTGTCCTCTCTTGTTATGTATAGCACTGCCCTTTATTACATAGTGTCCTCTCTTGTTATGTAGAGCACTGCCCTTTATTACATAGTGTCCTCTCTTGTTATGTAGAGCACCGCCCTTTATTACATAGTGTCCTCTCTTGTTATGTAAAGCACTGTCCTTTATTATATAGTGTCCTCTCTTGTTATGTATAGCACCGCCCTTTATTACATAGTGTCCTCTCTTGTTATGTATAGCACTGTCCTTTATTACATAGTGTCCTCTCTTGTTATGTAGAGCACTGCCCTTTATTATATAGTGTCCTCTCTTGTTATGTAGAGCACCACCCTTTATTACATAGTGTCCTCTCTTGTTATGTAGAGCACTGCCCTTCATTATATAGTGTCCTCTCTTCTTATGTAGAGCACTGCCCTTTATTATATAGTGTTCTCTCTTGTTATGTAGAGCACCGCCCTTTTTTACAGTGTCCTCTCTTGTTATGTAGAGCACCGCCCTTTATTATATAGTGTCCTCTCTTGTTATGTAGAGCACCGCCCTTTATTATATAGTGTCCTCTCTTGTTATGTAGAGCACCGCCCTTTTTTACATAGTGTCCTCTCTTGTTATGTAGAGCACCGCCCTTTATTATATAGTGTCCTCTCTTGTTATGTAGAGCACCGCCCTTTATTATATAGTGTCCTCTCTTGTTATGTATAGCACCGCCCTTTATTACAGTGTCCTCTCTTTTTATGTAGAGCACTGCCCTTTATTATATAGTGTCCTCTGTTGTTATGTAGAGCACCGCCCTTTATTACATAGTGTCCTCTCTTGTTATGTAGAGCACTGCCCTTTATTATATAGTGTCCTCTTTTGTTATGTAGAGCACTGCCCTTTATTACATAGTGTCCTCTCTTGTTATGTATAGCACCGCCCTTTATTATATAGTGTCCTCTCTTGTTATGTATAGCACCGCCCTTTATTACAGTGTCCTCTCTTTTTATGTAGAGCACTGCCCTTTATTATATAGTGTCCTCTGTTGTTATGTATAGCTCCTCTTTATTATCTCTTTATTATATAATCCTCTCTTTTTAGATATAAAATGCCTGCTGATGGAGTGGTATCTGATCAGAAGGCCAGTCCATCAGCTTCTCCATTAGAAAATAAGCCTTACCATGTTCTATCAGCAGTCATGTCATTTTATATCTAACAAGCGAGGACACTATGAAATAAAGAGAGGGCGCCATGAATAACAAAAATAACAAGAGAATCCGATATGTAAGGGAGGGTGCTGTAAATAACAAGAGAATCCGATATGTAAGGGAGGGTGCTGTAAATAACAAGAGAATCCGACATGTAAGGGGGGTGCTGTAAATAACAAGAGAATCCGATATGTAAGGGGGGGTGCTGTAAATAACAAGAGAGGGCACTATTTAATAGATATGTGTATACATATACTAGTATATCTACAGCTTTGTCGCCATAAAACAAAAGGGGGGCACAAGCACAGTTTCCTGCACAGGGGTCCCAAGCTGTCAGTGTCTGCCCCTGGTCTGCTTACTGGGCAATAATCCAGAGAGGGACCTTCTGTTCAGGCCCCCACCTATTGGAGCCCATACAAGACCCTCCATCATGGATTCCCCCGACAGCTCCTTAGCCTGAGCAGTGTGTAATGCTTCATTTCCCCAGTGGAGGCGCTGCAGGCAATGACACACTTACTGCAGAAGACATGTATAGCTGATTTTTCAGACTCCCGTCAGAAGGACCCGCTATGACCCGTATAGCAAAAAGTGGACAACCCCTTTAAGAACACAAAGTTATTGCAGCCTGTTACTTTCTTGTTAACCCTTTGTTTCCAGGCCTCGCATCATCACTGGGAGCCAGGATCTGCTACAAATGTAACAACGCCCTGTAATATGGATATTGTCAGAGCCCGGGCTCAGATCTCGTCCTCGCTCTCCGCCATCTTTCCTCCGGGAGCGTTTACAACGATGTTTCCTGCAGACAAATTGGCTGCTGAACACGTGTCACCGCCTAATCGAGGAGCGGTGCAAAGTGCCAGAACCGGAGCGTTGGGGAAGCTGGCGGTCAGGAAATGAAACCTGCCGCTGTGTAATTAGTCCCCGGACTGTTATCTCCCAGCGCGGCCTCCTTCTCCAGCGCTGATTGCGCCCCTCCACCGCCGCTTCCCCCCGATCAATAATCATCAGGAAGTTGGGCAGAAACCGTGAAGAAATCTCAAGAATAAACAGGTCAAGGGGAAGGAGGCCATTAAAGAAATGTCAGCCGCGTGCAAGAGAGGAAGCAAAGGAGCCCAAGGCAAATCTGCAAAATCCAAGGAAAACACATAAATAATGACCTGGGGGCCCTGGGGTCATAGAGAGAAGCGGGGCCCCTACAAGAGCGCGTTCACACCACCAGAATGGCCAATCCAATACCTACCGTGAGGTCCTCAACATGTGACCATCCTCAAGAAGACATCAGGAACATGACTAGCTCTGCCCCATAAGCGTTACATGTAATACCGCTCCTGACCACATGGTGCGCTGTTATGTGATAGAACCAGTGATAAGCGTTACATGTAATACCGCTCCTGACCACATGGTGTGCTGTTATGTGATAGAACCAGTGATAAGTGTTACATGTAATACCGCTCCTGACCACATGGTGTGCTGTTATGTGATAGAACCAGTGATAAGTGTTACATGTAATACCGCTCCTGACCACATGGTGTGCTGTTATGTGATAGAACCAGTGATAAGTGTTACATGTAATACCGCTCCTGACCACATGGTGCGCTGTTATGTGATAGAACCAGTGATAAGTGTTACATGTAATACCGCTCCTGACCACATGGTGCGCTGTTATGTGATAGAACCAGTGATAAGCGTTACATGTAATACCGCTCCTGACCACATGGTGTGCTGTTATGTGATAGAACCAGTGATAAGTGTTACATGTAATACCGCTCCTGACCACATGGTGTGCTGTTATGTGATAGAACCAGTGATAAGTGTTACATGTAATACCGCTCCTGACCACATGGTGCGCTGTTATGTGATAGAACCAGTGATAAGCGTTACATGTAATACCGCTCCTGACCACATGGTGTGCTGTTATGTGATAGAACCAGTGATAAGTGTTACATGTAATACCGCTCCTGACCACATGGTGCGATGTTATATGATAGAACCAGTGATAAGTGTTACATGTAATACCGCTCCTGACCACATGGTGCGCTGTTATGTGATAGAACCAGTGATAAGTGTTACATGTAATACCGCTCCTGACCACATGGTGTGCTGTTATGTGATAGAACCAGTGATAAGTGTTACATGTAATACCGCTCCTGACCACATGGTGCGATGTTATATGATAGAACCAGTGATAAGTGTTACATGTAATACTGCTCCTGACCACATGGTGCGCTGTTATGTGATAGAACCAGTGATAAGTGTTACATGTAATACCGCTCCTGACCACATGGTGCGCTGTTATGTGATAGAACCAGTGATAAGTGTTACATGTAATACCTCTCCTGACCACATGGTGCGCTGTTATGTGATAGAAACAGTGATAAGTGTTACATGTAATACCGCTCCTGACCACATGGTGTGCTGTTATGTGATAGAACCAGTGATAAGTGTTACATGTAATACCGCTCCTGACCACATGGTGTGCTGTTATGTGATAGAACCAGTGATAAGTGTTACATGTAATACCGCTCCTGACCACATGGTGTGCTGTTATGTGATAGAACCAGTGATCAGTGTTACATGTAATACCGCTCCTGACCACATGGTGTGCTGTTATGTGATAGAGCCAGTGATAAGTGTTACATGTAATACCGCTCCTGACCACATGGTGCGCTGTTATGTGATAGAACCAAAGATAAGTGTTACATGTAATACCGCTCCTGACCACATGGTGCGCTGTTATGTGATAGAACCAAAGATAAGTGTTACATGTAATACCGCTCCTGACCACATGGTGTGCTGTTATGTGATAGAACCAAAGATAAGTGTTACATGTAATACCGCTCCTGACCACATGGTGCGCTGTTATGTGATAGAACCAGGGATAAGTGTGATATGTAATACCGCTCCTGACCACATGGTGTGCTGTTATATGATTGAACCAATGATAAGCGTTACATGTAATACCGCTCCTGACCACATGGTGTGCTGTTATGTGATAGAACCAGTGATAAGTGTTACATGTAATACCGCTCCTGACCACATGGTGTGCTGTTATGTGATAGAGCCAGTGATAAGTGTTACATGTAATACCGCTCCTGACCACATGGTGTGCTGTTATGTGATAGAAGCAGTGATAAGTGTTACATGTAATACTGCTCCTGACCACATGGTGTGCTGTTATGTGATAGAGCCAGTGATAAGTGTTACATGTAATACCGCTCCTGACCACATGGTGCGCTGTTATGTGATAGAACCAGTGATAAGTGTTACATGTAATACCGCTCCTGACCACATGGTGTGCTGTTATGTGATAGAACCAGTGATAAGTGTTACATGTAATACCGCCCCTGACCACATGGTGCGCTGTTATGTGATAGAACCAGTGATCAGTGTTACATGTAATACCTCTCCTGACCACATGGTGTGCTGTTATGTGATAGAACCAGTGATAAGTGTTACATGTAATACCGCTCCTGACCACATGGTGTGCTGTTATGTGATAGAACCAGTGATAAGTGTTACATGTAATACTGCTCCTGACCACATGGTGTGCTGTTATGTGATAGAACCAGTGATAAGTGTTACATGTAATACCTCTCCTGACCACATGGTGCGCTGTTATGTGGTAGAACCAGTGATAAGTGTTACATGTAATACCGCTCCTGACCACATGGTGTGCTGTTATGTGATAGAACCAGTGATAAGTGTTACATGTAATACCTCTCCTGACCACATGGTGAGCTGTTATGTGATAGAACCAGTGATAAGTGTTACATGTAATACTGCTCCTGACCACATGGTGTGCTGTTATGTGATAGAACCAGTGATAAGTGTTACATGTAATACCTCTCCTGACCACATGGTGCGCTGTTATGTGATAGAACCAGTGATAAGTGTTACATGTAAAACTGCTCCTGACCACATGGTGCGCTGTTATGTGATAGAACCAGTGATAAGTGTTACATGTAATACTGCTCCTGACCACATGGTGTGCTGTTATGTGATAGAACCAGTGATAAGTGTTACATGTAATACCTCTCCTGACCACATGGTGTGCTGTTATGTGATAGAACCAGTGATAAGTGTTACATGTAAAACTGCTCCTGACCACATGGTGCGCTGTTATGTGATAGAACCAGTGATAAGTGTTACATGTAATACTGCTCCTGACCACATGGTGCGCTGTTATGTGATAGAGCCAGTGATAAGTGTTACATGTAATACTGCTCCTGACCACATGGTGCGCTGTTATGTGATAGAACCAGTGATAAGTGCTACATGTAATACCGCTCCTGACCACATGGTGTGCTGTTATGTGATAGAACCAGTCATAAGTGTTACATGTAATACCGCTCCTGACCACATGGTGTGCTGTTATGTGATAGAACCAGTGATCAGTGTTACATGTAATACCGCTCCTGACCACATGGTGTGCTGTTATGTGATAGAGCCAGTGATAAGTGTTACATGTAATACTGCTCCTGACCACATGGTGCGCTGTTATGTGATAGAACCAGTGATCAGTGTTACATGTAATACCGCTCCTGACCACATGGTGCGCTGTTATGTGATAGAGCCAGTGATAAGTGTTACATGTAATACTGCTCCTGACCACATGGTGCGCTGTTATGTGATAGAGCCAGTGATAAGTGTTACATGTAATACTGCTCCTGACCACATGGTGTGCTGTTATGTGATAGAGCCAGTGATAAGTGTTACATGTAATACTGCTCCTGACCACATGGTGCGCTGTTATGTGATAGAGCCAGTGATAAGTGTTACATGTAATACCGCTCCTGACCACATGGTGTGCTGTTATGTGATAGAACCAGTGATCAGTGTTACATGTAATACCGCTCCTGACCACATGGTGTGCTGTTATGTGATAGAACCAGTGATAAGTGTTACATGTAATACCACTCCTGACCACATGGTGTGCTGTTATGTGATAGAACCAGTGATAAGTGTTACATGTAATACCGCTCCTGACCACATAGTGTGCTGTTATGTGATAGAACCAGTGATCAGTGTTACATGTAATACCGCTCCTGACCACATGGAGTGCTGTTATGTGATAGAATATCAGGTGGGGGATTTAGTAGTTGTAAAGTTCTCCAAAAGTCAAAAACTTTTCTATCCTCCTGTTATCTATTTGTATCCCTCAGACTCATTACAGTCCGCCACTCCGAATGATAAAACGTCTATAAATGAGCAGGAAATGTGCGTGGGCTCCGCAGGCCGGGATATAAATGTGCACGGCTGTAATGGCGCGGTATAATTACACCACATTACAGATATTAATGCGGGTGGTGGGATCAGGACATTGAGATGTATGACCAGAGCAGCGTCTTCATTATATCATCCGGGGACATGAAGACTTATGATTGCTGTGATATTGTCTGTGCAGCGATCGTCCTGTGCATTGGCTGCAGGTGACCCCGCTGGTGATGGCGGATTTTGATGCAGAGCGCTCTGCCCAGTCTGTGCAGCACTATGCGGAGCACGGGGCGCTAACACATATTCAGCGGGTGATTGATTTACTGAGAGACGGAAGCGCGAGTTCATTACCTGCCACAGTCCGCGGCCACAGACCATCCATTGTCACAAAGCAACGGTTTATGGAACCGTCCGGATCAATCCTGCACAAGTGAAGCAAAGGCACTAACAATAAGCTTTAATGTCCCGCTCCACTATTGTCACTTACCTGCCTGGTCCTGGCATCGATCTGCGCAGACCTGCGCCTCATTGTGTGCGCTGCTTTGTATGGCAGACAGGTATTGTGTAGGATCAATAAACACTTTACATGCTCCATAATCTCCTACATACACTACACACATATCTACTCCCGAGCCAGACATCCCCGACCGCGAGACACTGCATAGGCATTCAATCAGGCCGCTCATGCAGATAACACAGCGATATCCGCACTAAGCGGAGGGAACGGATTCTACTCTGCGAGCTATTGTTTATATATAAAAAGAAGGTTTAAAAATAAAGAAACTTTATCATTTCTGATGGTTCTATCACATAACAGCACACCATGTGGTCAGGAGCGGTATTACATGTAACACTTATCACTGGTTCTATCACATAACAGCACACCATGTGGTCAGGAGCGGTATTACATGTAACACTGATCACTGGTTCTATCACATAACAGCGCACCATGTGGTCAGGAGCGGTATTACATGTAACACTTATCACTGGTTCTATCACATAACAGCACACCATGTGGTCAGGAGCGGTATTACATGTAACACTTATCACTGGTTCTATCACATAACAGCGCACCATGTGGTCAGGAGCGGTATTACATGTAACACTGATCACTGGTTCTATCACATAACAGCACACCATGTGGTCAGGAGCGGTATTACATGTAACACTTATCACTGGTTCTATCACATAACAGCACACCATGTGGTCAGGAGCGGTATTACATGTAACACTTATCACTGGTTCTATCACATAACAGCGTACCATGTGGTCAGGAGCGGTATTACATGTAACACTTATCACTGGTTCTATCACATAACAGCACACCATGTGGTCAGGAGCGGTATTACATGTAACACTGATCACTGGCTCTATCACATAACAGCACACCATGTGGTCAGGAGCGGTATTACATGTAACACTTATCACTGGTTCTATCACATAACAGTACACCATGTGGTCAGGAGCGGTATTACATGTAACGCTTATCACTGGTTCTATCACATAACAGCACACCATGTGGTCAGGAGCGGTATTACATGTAACACTTATCACTGGTTCTATCACATAACAGCGCATCATGTGGTCAGGAGCGGTATTACATGTAACACTTATCACTGGTTCTATCACATAACAGCACACCAAGTGGTCAGGAGCGGTATTACATGTAACACTTATCACTGGTTCTATCACATAACAGTACACCATGTGGTCAGGAGCGGTATTACATGTAACGCTTATCACTGGTTCTATCACATAACAGCACACCATGTGGTCAGGAGCGGTATTACATGTAACACTTATCACTGGCTCTATCACATTACAGCGCACCATGTGGTCAGGAGCGGTATTACATGTAACACTTATCACTGGTTCTATCACATAACAGCGCACCATGTGGTCAGGAGCGGTATTACATGTAACACTTATCACTGGCTCTATCACATTACAGCGCACCATGTGGTCAGGAGCGGTATTACATGTAACACTTATCACTGGTTCTATCACATTACAGCACACCATGTGGTCAGGAGCGGTATTACATGTAACACTTATCACTGGTTCTATCACATAACAGTACACCATGTGGTCAGGAGAGGTATTACATGTAACACTTATCACTGGTTCTATCACATAACAGCGCACCATGTGGTCAGGAGCGGTATTACATGTAACACTTATCACTGGTTCTATCACATAACAGCACTCCATGTGGTCAGGAGCGGTATTACATGTAATACTTATCACTGGTTCTATCACATAACAGCACACCATGTGGTCAGGAGCGGTATTACATGTAACACTTATCACTGGTTCTATCACATAACAGCACTCCATGTGGTCAGGAGCGGTATTACATGTAACACTTATCACTGGTTCTATCACATAACAGCGCACCATGTGGTCAGAAGCAGTATTACATGTAACACTTATCACTGCTTCTATCACATAACAGCGCACCATGTGGTCAGGAGCGGTATTACATGTAACACTTATCACTGGTTCTATCACATAACAGTGCACCATGTGGTCAGGAGCGGTATTACATGTAATACTTATCACTGGTTCTATCACATAACAGCACACCATGTGGTCAGGAGCGGTATTACATGTAACACTTATCACTGGTTCTATCACATAACAGCACTCCATGTGGTCAGGAGCAGTATTACATGTAACACTTATCACTGGTTCTATCACATAACAGCGCACCATGTGGTCAGGAGCGGTATTACATGTAACACTTATCACTGGTTCTATCACATAACAGCGCACCATGTGGTCAGGAGAGGTATTACATGTAACACTTATCACTGGTTCTATCACATAACAGCACACCATGTGGTCAGGAGCGGTGTTACATGTAACACTTATCACTGGTTCTATCACATAACAGCGCACCATGTGGTCAGGAGCGGTATTACATGTAACACTTATCACTGCTTCTATCACATAACAGCACACCATGTGGTCAGGAGCGGTATTACATGTAACACTTATCACTGGTTCTATCACATAACAGCGCACCATGTGGTCAGGAGCGGTATTACATGTAACACTTATCACTGGTTCTATCACATAACAGCACACCATGTGGTCAGGAGCGGTATTACATGTAACACTTATCCCTGGTTCTATCACATAACAGCACACCATGTGGTCAGGAGCGGTATTACATGTAACACTTATCACTGGTTCTATCACATAACAGCACACCATGTGGTCAGGAGCGGTATTACATGTAACACTTATCACTGGTTCTATCACATAACAGCGCACCATGTGGTCAGGAGCGGTATTACATGTAACACTTATCACTGGTTCTATCACATAACAGCACACCATGTGGTCAGGAGCGGTATTACATGTAACACTTATCACTGGTTCTATCACATAACAGCGCACCATGAGGTCAGGAGCGGTATTACATGTAACACTTATCACTGGTTCTATCACATAACAGCGCACCATGTGGTCAGGAGCGGTATTACATGTAATACTTATCACTGGTTCTATCACATAACAGCACACCATGTGGTCAGGAGCGGTATTACATGTAACACTTATCACTGATTCTATCACATAACAGCGCACCATGTGGTCAGGAGCAGTATTACATGTAACACTTATCACTGGTTCTATCACATAACAGCACACCATGTGGTCAGGAGCGGTATTACATGTAACACTTATCACTGGTTCTATCACATAACAGCACACCATGTGGTCAGGAGCGGTATTACATGTAACACTTATCACTGGTTCTATCACATAACAGCGCACCATGTGGTCAGGAGGGGTATTACATGTAACACTTATCACTGCTTCTATCACATAACAGCGCACCATGTGGTCAGGAGCGGTATTACATGTAACACTTATCACTGATTCTATCACATAACAGCGCACCATGTGGTCAAGAGCGGTATTACATGTAACACTAATCACTGGTTCTATCACATAACAGCACACCATGTGGTCAGGAGCAGTATTACATGTAACACTTATCACTGGTTCTATCACATAACAGCGCACCATGTGGTCAGGAGCAGTATTACATGTAACACTATCACTGGTTCTATCACATAACAGCACACCATGTGGTCAGGAGCGGTATTACATGTAACACTTATCACTGGTTCTATCACATAACAGCACACCATGTGGTCAGGAGCAGTATTACATGTAACACTTATCACTGGTTCTATCACATAACAGCACACCATGTGGTCAGGAGCGGTATTACATGTAACACTTATCACTGGTTCTATCACATAACAGCGCACCATGTGGTCAGGAGAGGTATTACATGTAACACTTATCACTGGTTCTATCACATAACAGCGCACCATGTGGTCAGGAGCGGTATTACATGTAGCACTTATCACTGGTTCTATCACATAACAGCACACCATGTGATCAGGAGCGGTATTACATGTAACACTTATCACTGGTTCTATCACATAACAGCGCACCATGTGGTCAGGAGAGGTATTACATGTAAAACTTATCACTGGTTCTATCACATAACAGCACACCATGTGGTCAGGAGTGGTATTACATGTAACACTTATCACTGGTTCTATCACATAACAGCGCACCATGTGGTCAGGAGCAGTATTACATGTAACACTTATCACTGGTCTATCACATAACAGCGCACCATGTGGTCAGGAGCGGTATTACATGTAACACTTATCACTGGTTCTATCACATAACAGCACACCATGTGGTCAGGAGCGGTATTACATGTAACACTTATCACTGGTTCTATCACATAACAGCGCACCATGTGGTCAGGAGCGGTATTACATGTAACACTTATCACTGGTTCTATCACATAACAGCGCACCATGTGGTCAGGAGCGGTATTACATGTAACACTTATCACTGGTTCTATCACATAACAGCACACCATGTGGTCAGGAGCGGTATTACATGTAACACTTATCACTGGTTCTATCACATAACAGCACACCATGTGGTCAGGAGCGGTATTACATGTAACACTTATGACTGGTTCTATCACATAACAGCGCACCATGTGGTCAGGAGCGGTATTACATGTAACACTTATCACTGGTTCTATCACATAACAGCGCACCATGTGGTCAGGAGCGGTATTACATGTAACACTTATCACTGGTTCTATCACATAACAGCGCACCATGTGGTAAGGAGCGGTATTACATGTAACACTTATCACTGGTTCTATCACATAACAGCGCACCATGTGGTCAGGAGCGGTATTACATGTAACACTTATCACTGGCTCTATCACATAACAGCACACCATGTGGTCAGGAGCAGTATTACATGTAACACTTATCACTGGTTCTATCACATAACAGCACACCATGTGGTCAGGAGCGGTATTACATGTAACACTTATCACTGGCTCTATCACATAACAGCGCACCATGTGGTCAGGAGCAGTATTACATGTAACACTTATCACTGGTTCTATCACATAACAGCACACCATGTGGTCAGGAGCGGTATTACATGTAACACTTATCACTGGCTCTATCACATAACAGCACACCATGTGGTCAGGAGCAGTATTACATGTAACACTTATCACTGGTTCTATCACATAACAGCGCACCATGTGGTCAGGAGCAGTATTACATGTTGCACTTATCACTGGTTCTATCACATAACAGCGCACCATGTGGTCAGGAGCGGTATTACATGTAACACTTATCACTGGTTCTATCACATAACAGCGCACCATGTGGTCAGGAGCGGTATTACATGTAACACTTATCACTGGCTCTATCACATAACAGCACACCATGTGGTCAGGAGCGGTATTACATGTAACACTTATCACTGGTTCTATCACATAACAGCACACCATGTGGTCAGGAGCGGTATTACATGTAACACTTATCACTGGCTCTATCACATAACAGCACACCATGTGGTCAGGAGCGGTATTACATGTAACACTTATCACTGGTTCTATCACATAACAGCGCACCATGTGGTCAGGAGCGGTATTACATGTAACACTTATCACTGGTTCTATCACATAACAGCACGCCATGTGGTCAGGAGCGGTATTACATGTAACACTTATCACTGGTTCTATCACATAACAGCACACCATGTGGTCAGGAGCGGTATTACATGTAACACTTATCACTGGCTCTATCACATAACAGCACACCATGTGGTCAGGAGCGGTATTACATGTAACACTTATCACTGGTTCTATCACATAACAGCGCACCATGTGGTCAGGAGCGGTATTACATGTAACACTTATCACTGGTTCTATCACATAACAGCGCACCATGTGGTCAGGAGCGGTATTACATGTAACACTTATCACTGGCTCTATCACATAACAGCACACCATGTGGTCAGGAGCGGTATTACATGTAACACTTATCACTGGTTCTATCACATAACAGCGCACCATGTGGTCAGGAGCGGTATTATATGTAACACTTATCACTGGTTCTATCACATAACAGCACGCCATGTGGTCAGGAGCGGTATTACATGTAACACTTATCACTGGTTCTATCACATAACAGCACACCATGTGGTCAGGAGTGGTATTACATGTAACACTGATCACTGGTTCTATCACATAACAGCACACCATGTGGTCAGGAGCGGTATTACATGTAACACTTATCACTGGTTCTATCACATAACAGCGCACCATGTGGTCAGGAGCGGTATTACATGTAACACTTATCACTGGCTCTATCACATAACAGCACACCATGTGGTCAGGAGCGGTATTACATGTAACACTTATCACTGGTTCTATCACATAACAGCACACCATGTGGTCAGGAGCGGTATTACATGTAACACTTATCACTGGCTCTATCACATAACAGCACACCATGTGGTCAGGAGCGGTATTACATGTAACACTTATCACTGGTTCTATCACATAACAGCGCACCATGTGGTCAGGAGCGGTATTACATGTAACACTTATCACTGGTTCTATCACATAACAGCACGCCATGTGGTCAGGAGCGGTATTACATGTAACACTTATCACTGGTTCTATCACATAACAGCACACCATGTGGTCAGGAGCGGTATTACATGTAACACTTATCACTGGCTCTATCACATAACAGCACACCATGTGGTCAGGAGCGGTATTACATGTAACACTTATCACTGGTTCTATCACATAACAGCGCACCATGTGGTCAGGAGCGGTATTACATGTAACACTTATCACTGGCTCTATCACATAACAGCACACCATGTGGTCAGGAGCGGTATTACATGTAACACTTATCACTGGTTCTATCACATAACAGCGCACCATGTGGTCAGGAGCGGTATTATATGTAACACTTATCACTGGTTCTATCACATAACAGCACGCCATGTGGTCAGGAACGGTATTACATGTAACACTTATCACTGGTTCTATCACATAACAGCACACCATGTGGTCAGGAGTGGTATTACATGTAACACTGATCACTGGTTCTATCACATAACAGCACACCATGTGGTCAGGAGCGGTATTACATGTAACACTTATCACTGGTTCTATCACATAACAGCGCACCATGTGGTCAGGAGCAGTATTACATGTAACACTTATCACTGGTTCTATCACATAACAGCACACCATGTGGTCAGGAGCGGTATTACATGTAACACTTATCACTGGTTCTATCACATAACAGCGCACCATGTGGTCAGGAGCGGTATTACATGTAACACTTATCATTGGTTCTATCACATAACAACGCACCATGTGGTCAGGAGCGGTATTACATGTAACACTTATCACTGGTTCCATTACATAACAGCACACCATGTGGTCAGGAGCAGTATTACATGTAACACTTATCACTGGTTCTATCACATAACAGCACACCATGTGGTCAGGAGCGGTATTACATGTAACACTTATCACTGGTTCTATCACATAACAGCGCACCATGTGGTCAGGAGCGGTATTACATGTAACACTTATCACTGGTTCTATCACATAACAACGCACCATGTGGTCAGGAGCGGTATTACATGTAACACTTATCACTGGTTCCATTACATAACAGCACACCATGTGGTCAGGAGCAGTATTACATGTCACACTTATCACTGGTTCTATCACATAACAGCACACCATGTGGTCAGGAGCGGTATTACATGTAACACTTATCACTGGTTCTATCACATAACAGCGCACCATGTGGTCAGGAGCGGTATTACATGTAACACTTATCACTGGTTCTATCACATAACAGCGCACCATGTGGTCAGGAGCGGTATTACATGTAACACTTATCACTGGTTCTATCACATAACAGCGCACCATGTGGTCAGGAGCAGTATTACATGTAACACTTATCACTGGTTCTATCACATAACAGCGCACCATGTGGTCAGGAGCAGTATTACATGTAACACTTATCACTGGTTCTATCACATAACAGCACACCATGTGGTCAGGAGCAGTATTACATGTAACACTTATCACTGGTTCCATTACATAACAGCACACCATGTGGTCAGGAGCAGTATTACATGTAACGCTTATCACTGGTTCTATCACATAACAGCGCACCATGTGGTCAGGAGCGGTATTACATGTAACACTTATCACTGGTTCTATCACATAACAGCGCACCATGTGGTCAGGAGCAGTATTACATGTAACACTTATCACTGGTTCTATCACATAACAGCGCACCATGTGGTCAGGAGCGGTATTACATGTAACACTTATCACTGGTTCTATCACATAACAGCACACCATGTGGTCAGGAGAGGTATTACATGTAACACTTATCACTGGTTCTATCACATAACAGCGCACCATGTGGTCAGGAGCGGTATTACATGTAACACTTATCACTGGTTCAATCACATAACAGCACACCATGTGGTCAGGAGCGGTATTACATGTAACACTTATCACTGGCTCTATCACATAACAGCGCACCATGTGGTCAGGAGCAGTATTACATGTAACACTTATCACTGGTTCTATCACATAACAGCACACCATGTGGTCAGGAGCGGTATTACATGTAACACTTATCACTGGCTCTATCACATAACAGCGCACCATGTGGTCAGGAGCAGTATTACATGTAACATTTATCACTGGTTCTATCACATAACAGCACACCATGTGGTCAGGAGCGGTATTACATGTAACACTGATCACTGGTTCTATCACATAACAGCGCACCATGTGGTCAGGAGCGGTATTACATGTAACACTGATCACTGGTTCTATCACATAACAGCGCACCATGTGGTCAGGAGCGGTATTACATGTAACACTTATCACTGGTTCTATCACATAACAGCACACCATGTGGTCAGGAGCGGTATTACATGTAACACTTATCACTGGTTCTATCACATAACAGCGCACCATGTGGTCAGGAGCGGTATTACATGTAACACTTATCACTGGTTCTATCACATAACAGCGCACCATGTGGTCAGGAGTGGTATTACATGTAACACTTATCACTGGTTCTATCACATAACAGCGCACCATGTGGTCAGGAGCGGTATTACATGTAACACTTATCACTGGTTCTATCACATAACAGCGCACCATGTGGTCAGGAGCGGTATTACATGTAACACTTATCACTGGTTCTATCACATAACAGCGCACCATGTGGTCAGGAGCGGTATTACATGTAACACTTATCACTGGTTCTATCACATAACAGCGCACCATGTGGTCAGGAGCGGTATTACATGTAACACTTATCACTGGTTCTATCACATAACAGCACACCATGTGGTCAGGAGCGGTATTACATGTAATCATTGTGTAGTGAGGACACTTCTCTTCTATGTGACACATTATATTTCAGGTTTGATGTTTCTTCTTTCTGTATGTGGCGTTGATCGGTGGTTTCCAGGATGATTTAGTGATTGGACCAGTCCCTTTTTATTGCCGGCCTCCAGCCCAGTGCAGACCCATCGGCCAGTAAATCACCAGTGGTACTCCTATAAATGGGAGTCACTGTTGCCCACATTTTGGTGCTTGTGCGCGGTTCATTCATCAGAACCGGTGATGGTCCGTAGCTCAGAGCCGGGTTCTTCCCATACAATGTCAGGCGCTGCAGGTCCCCGCGTCCCCGGAGAAGGTCGCCCGTTCACTCTCTCATTTGGATTCTCCCCCGCAGCTCGGTGACATTCACCCCTCCCCCATCCTCCTATGTGATTGAACAAGGCCCGAGCTGCGGCTGTGCGACGCTCCAAATGTCACCAGCCCGGCGTATACCGGATAATGGAGGGACAATTACACAATATCCAGACATGTCCCCGGCTCCGAAGGAGAAAAATCAATGATGTGCAATATCCTCAGCACAGGGGGCCGGGGTCTGGGGTCCAGGGTCTGGGGTCCGGGGTCTGGGGTCCGGGGTCTGAGATATGGGTTCCGGGGTCTGGGGTCTGGGGTCCGGCGTCCTGAGTCCGGGGTCTGGGTTCCGGGGTCGGGGTCCGGGGTCCGGCGTCCTGGGTCTGAGGTTTGGGGTCTTGGGTCCGGGGTCTGGGGTTCGGGGTCCGGGGTCCGGCGTCCTGGGTCTGAGGTTTGGGGTCTTGGGTCCGGCGTCCGGGGTCTGGGGTTCGGGGTCCGGGGTCCGGCGTCCTGGGTCTGGGGTTTGGGGTCTTGGGTCCGGCGACCTGAGTCCGGGGTCTGGGTTTCGGGGTCCATGGTACGGGGTCCGGGCAGCCTCAGTGTCTGCAGCACATTGCTGTGCACTATAACTCCTCATTGGGTGGGAAAAATGAAGAATATTAAATAGTAATTTTTTTCTGTATTAATTTGTGTTGGTGGAAAAATAAACAAAACTGTGAGAGAATTCACAGCCGCAGAAACACTGATAGGTAAGCACACAGGAAACATTCAGCCTGCGCTCACAGCTCAGAAACACTGATAGGTAAACACACAGGAAACATTCAGCCTGCGCTCACAGCTCAGAAACACTGATAGGTAAACACACAGGAAACATTCAGCCTGCGCTCACAGCTCAGAAACACTGATAGGTAAACACACAGGAAACATTCAGCCTGCGCTCACAGCCGCAGAAACACTGATAGGTAAGCACACAGGAAACATTCAGCCTGCGCTCACAGCTCAGAAACACTGATAGGTAAGCACACAGGAAACATTCAGCCTGCGCTCACAGCTCAGAAACACTGATAGGTAAGCACACAGGAAACATTCAGCCTGCGCTCACAGCTCAGAAACACTGATAGGTAAGCACACAGGAAACATTCAGCCTGCGCTCACAGCTCAGAAACACTGATAGGTAAGCACACAGGAAACATTCAGCCTGCGCTCACAGCTCAGAAACACTGATAGGTAAACACACAGGAAACATTCAGCCTGCGCTCACAGCTCAGAAACACTGATAGGTAAGCACACAGGAAACATTCAGCCTGCGCTCACAGCTCAGAAACACTGATAGGTAAACACACAGGAAACATTCAGCCTGCGCTCACAGCTCAGAAACACTGATAGGTAAGCACACAGGAAACATTCAGCCTGCGCTCACAGCTCAGAAACACTGATAGGTAAGCACACAGGAAACATTCAGCCTGCGCTCACAGCTCAGAAACACTGATAGGTAAGCACACAGGAAACATTCAGCCTGCGCTCACAGCTCAGAAACACTGATAGGTAAGCACACAGGAAACATTCAGCCTGCGCTCACAGCTCAGAAACACTGATAGGTAAACACACAGGAAACATTCAGCCTGCGCTCACAGCTCAGAAACACTGATAGGTAAGCACACAGGAAACATTCAGCCTGCGCTCACAGCTCAGAAACACTGATAGGTAAGCACACAGGAAACATTCAGCCTGCGCTCACAGCTCAGAAACACTGATAGGTAAGCACACAGGAAACATTCAGCCTGCGCTCACAGCTCAGAAACACTGATAGGTAAGCACACAGGAAACATTCAGCCTGCGCTCACAGCTCAGAAACACTGATAGGTAAGCACACAGGAAACATTCAGCCTGCGCTCACAGCTCAGAAACACTGATAGGTAAGCACACAGGAAACATTCAGCCTGCGCTCACAGCTCAGAAACACTGATAGGTAAACACACAGGAAACATTCAGCCTGCGCTCACAGCTCAGGAATGATTCTCCTCGCTGATACTTAAAAATGATGTTTTTTATGAGCAAAAAGAAACACAGTAAAACAACTATACAAACACTAAATGTGTACATTTATATAGGAGTATATATTGAGAGATAATCTACTGGAAAAGAAATACCTTACATTATACTCCAGAGCTGCACCTGTATACACCGCACCTATATACAGTGTGTCCTCCCATATCCTGTATACACCGCACCTATATACAGTGTGTCCACCCAGATCCTGTATACCCCGCACCTATATACAGTGTGTCCACCCATATCCTGTATACACCGCACCTATATACAGTGTGTCCACCCGTATCCTGTATACACCGCACCTATATACAGTGTGTCCACCCATATCCTGTATACACCGCACCTATATACAGCGTGTCCACCCATATCCTGTATACACTGCACCTATATACAGTGTGTCCACCCATATCCTGTATACACCGCACCTATATACAGTGTGTCCACCCATATCCTGTATACACCGCACCTATATACAGTGTGTCCACCCATATCCTGTATACACCGCACCTATATACAGTGTGTCCACCCATAGCCTGTATACACCGCACCTATATACAGCGTGTCCTCCCATATCCTGTATACACCGCCCCTATATACAGTGTGTCCACCCATATCCTGTATACACCGCACCTATATACAGTGTGTCCACCCATATCCTGTATACACCCTGCCTATATACAGCGTGTCCACCCATATCCTGTATACACCGCACCTATATACAATGTGTCCACCCGTATCCTGTATACACCGCACCTATATACAGTGTGTCCACCCATATCCTGTATACACCGCCCCTATATACAGTGTGTCCACCCATATCCTGTATACACCGCACCTATATACAATGTGTCCACCCGTATCCTGTATACACCGCACCTATATACAGTGTGTCCACCCACATCCTGTATACACCGCACCTATATACAGCGTGTCCACCCATATCCTGTCTACACCGCACCTATATACAGCGTGTCCACCCATATCCTGTATACACTGCACCTATATACAGCGTGTCCACCCATATCCTGTATACACCGCACCTATATACAGTGTGTCCACCCGTATCCTGTATACACCGCACCTATTTACAGTGTGTCCACCCATGTCCTGTATACACCGCACCTATATACAGTGTGTCCACCCATAGCCTGTATACACCGCCCCTATATACAGTGTGTCCACCCATATCCTGTATACACCGCACCTATATACAGTGTCCACCCATATCCTGTATACACCGCACCTATATACAGTGTGTCCACCCATGTCCTGTATACACCGCACCTATATACAGTGTGTCCACCCATAGCCTGTATACACCGCCCCTATATACAGTGTGTCCACCCATATCCTGTATACACCGCACCTATATACAGTGTGTCCTCCCATATCCTGTATACACCGCCCCTATATACAGTGTGTCCACCCATATCCTGTATACACCGCACCTATATACAGTGTGTCCACCCATATCCTGTATACACCGCACCTATATACAGCGTGTCCACCCATATCCTGTATACACTGCACCTATATACAGCGTGTCCACCCATATCCTGTATACACCGCACCTATATACAGTGTGTCCACCCGTATCCTGTATACACCGCACCTATTTACAGTGTGTCCACCCATGTCCTGTATACACCGCACCTATATACAGTGTGTCCTCCCATATCCTGTATACACCGCCCCTATATACAGTGTGTCCACCCATATCCTGTATACACCGCACCTATATACAGTGTGTCCCCCCATATCCTGTATACACCGCACCTATATACACTGTGTCCACCCATATCCTGTATACACCGCACCTATATACAGTGTGTCCACCCATATCCTGTATACACCGCACCTATATACAGTGTGTCCACTGTGAGGTAGCGTGGTCGGCTGCGCAGCAGAAGACACGGGATCCAGGCATATAGGTTCACAGCACACGGTTTAATGTCCAAACAAAAAGTCCACAACAATATACATGTGCCTCTCCAGCAGAGAACTCAGGGAGTTCTGTTCACTCCCTCACACCCGGCACACCTGCCCTCGTTCCTGTTTCCATTTAACCCTTCCTTCAGCCTGTAGAGAAACAGCATTAACCCTAGAGTGGATTTACTTTCTATCATGGAGTGAGCACAACCGGGGCGAGACATACCGGCCGTCATAGATAACCCCGGTCACAGTCTCACATACCCCCCCCCTCAGTTCAAGCGAGCGGGGTTGAACTCCCGTTATCAAACACGGGCCGCAGGACAAGGCATCGGCGTTGCCCTGCAACCCACCGGCCCTATGTTCAACCGTAAACCGGAAGTTCTGCAGAGAAAGGAACCACCGGGTAACCTGGGCATTCCGTTCCTTGGCGGACCTCATCCAGACCAGTGGAGAGTGATCCGTCACCAAGCGAAACTGCCGTCCCAGCAGGTAATAGCGTAGGGACTCCAAGGCCCACTTGATCGCCAGGCACTCCTTCTCCACTACGCTATAATTCCGCTCGGGAGGGGTGAGCTTCCTACTTAAGAAGGTGACGGGGTGTTCCTCCCCCTGAACCACCTGAGACAACACTGCCCCCAGGCCGACCTCTGAGGCGTCAGTCTGCACTATGAACTCCTTCCGGAAATCAGGGTGTACAAGAACAGGCTGTCCGCACAGGACCTCCTTCAGGGCCCGGAAGGAGTCCTCGGCCTGCGGAGTCCAGCGCACCATGACGGACTTCTTGCCTTTGAGAAGGTCCGTCAAGGGGGCTGATAGTCCCGCAAAATCCTTTACAAACCTCCTGTAGTACCCCACGATACCCAGGAAGGCCCTAACCTGCTTCGTGGTCAGGGGTCTAGGCCACTTCTGGATCGCCTCAACCTTGTTAATTTGGGGCTTAATCACTCCTTGGCCTATTACGTAGCCCAAGTAGCGGGCTTCCGTGAGTCCCAACGCACATTTCTTGGGATTGGCTGTCAATCCGGCTGTTCGAAGCGCGTCTACCACCGCTTGTACCTGTTCCAAGTGGGTCTGCCACTCGGAGCTGTAAATAATGATGTCATCAAGGTACACTGATGCATACGCCTGGTGGGGTTCCAGCACTAAGTCCATCAACCTCTGGAACGTGGCCGGAGCGCCATGTAACCCAAAAGGCAAGACAACATAGTGGAAGAGACCCTCCGGCGTAACAAAAGCGGTTTTCTCCTTGGCGGACTCCGTCAGTGGCACCTGCCAGTACCCCTTGGTCAGGTCGAGCGTGGTAAAATATCGCGCCTGTCCCAGCCTATCAATCAGCTCATCCACCCGGGGCATGGGGTAGAGATCGAACTTGGATATTTCGTTCAATCTCCTAAAGTCATTGCAGAACCTTAAGGAGCCATCGGGTTTTGGTATTAGGACAATCGGACTAGCCCATTCACTCCGGGATTTTTCGATGACCCCCAGACGTAGCATTGTCTTCACTTCCTCTGTTATGGCTTGTCTTCGAGCCTCTGGTACCCGGTATGACTTCAGGCGTACCTTCAGGTGGGGCTCGGTGACAATGTCATGTCGTATCAGACTGGTCCTACCGGGCAGCTCGGAGAAGACATCGGGGTTCTGCTGAACCAGCCGTCTGGCCTCTCGCCTCTGAGTCTTGGTAAGGGCTTCTCCAATCCTTACTTCCGGTTCGTCCTCTCCGGAGGTCGCTGGAGCCGGATGTGAACGACCCGAAGAGGAGGGAGGTGGGGAAAAAACATCCATCAAGCTTTCCCGTTCCTGCCAAGGTTTTAATAGGTTGACATGGTATATTTGTTCAGGTTTCCGCCTACCGGGCTGCAATACTTTATAGTTGACCACCCCGACTCTTTCCTTTATCTCGTAGGGGCCTTGCCACTGAGCCAGGAATTTACTCTCCGCCGTGGGGATTAATACCAACACCCGATCCCCGGGTTTAAAGGTCCGCACGGTGGCTTGTCTATTGTAGCGGCCGCTTTGCGCGGTCTGAGCCTCCTGTAAATGCTCCTTCACAATTGGCATGACCGCGCTTATGCGGTTCTGCATTCCTAAAATGTGTTCAATCACACTTTTATGGGGGGTGGGCTCCTGCTCCCAGGTTTCTTTTGCCAGGTCCAACAATCCCCGGGGATGTCGCCCGTATAACAATTCAAAAGGCGAAAACCCCGTGGATGCCTGTGGCACCTCTCGTATGGCAAACATCAAATAGGGAAGCATCATATCCCAGTCTTTCCCGTCTTTGGAAATCACCCTTTTGAGCATGGTTTTCAGGGTTTTATTGAATCGTTCCACTAAACCATCCGTCTGAGGATGATACACAGACGTACGCAACTGCTTGATCTGGAGTAGCCGGCATAGCTCTTTGGTCACTTTAGACATGAATGGGGTCCCCTGATCCGTAAGGATCTCCTTGGGCAACCCCACCCGGCAGAACACAGCAAACAACTCCCGAGCTATAAGCTTTGCTGCAGTATGTCTGAGAGGTATCGCCTCGGGATACCGGGTGGCATAGTCAACGATCACTAGGATGTGTTGGTGCCCTCGAGCGGACTTTACGAGGGGCCCCACCAGATCCATCCCTATCCGTTCAAAAGGGACTTCTATAATGGGTAACGGTACCAACGGACTGCGAAAATGGGTCAGGGGTGCGGTAAGCTGACACTCCGGGCAGGTTTCGCAGAACCGTTTTACCTCCCCAAAGACCCCGGGCCAATAGAACCTTTGCAATATTCGCTCCTGCGTTTTCTTGACCCCTAGGTGGCCACTCATCAGGTGTTTATGAGCCAAGTCGAGGACCCGCCGGCGATACGGCTGGGGCACCACCAACTGTTCTACCCCCACGCCCCGTATTTCATCTACCCGGTAGAGTAAATCTTGCTTAAGAGCGAAATGGGGGTACCTTACCTGGGCACCGGGCAGCTGTGCCACCCCGTCAACTACTGTCACCCGACTCCGGGCATGTATTAACGTAGGGTCCTGGAGTTGGGCTGTCCCAAACGTATCCGGGGATGCCTCCAACTCTGGGATGGGCTCCACCATCTCAGCCTCTCCTGCCAATACCTCTAGGGGTGACCTATCGGGTTCACACTCTGTCCCTATCATGGTGACCCCTACGGCAGGCGTCCCGGATTCAGGATTGTAGGGCTCAGGTCCCGGACTGACCAATATCTGAGGGGACTTAGGGGGTCCCCTCCATAAAGTCCAAAAATAGGGCAGATCCCTTCCTAGGATCACGTCATAAGGCAGAGTGTTAAGAAGTCCCACCTCATGTTGCACCTGACCGCACGGTGCTGTGATGGTGACAATCCCCGTGGGATAGTCTCGGCAGTCCCCATGTATGCAAACCACCCCCACGGAACGTCCTGTGGCCTTTACTTTAGCCCTCAAAGTGGATCGCACAAGGGTCACTAAGCTTCCGGAATCCAACAATCCTGTAACCGGACAGCCATTCACCTGTATTTGGCACAAGTGGGGCTCCGTCTCTGGGGAGACCAGGTCAGCGGTACACACCACCTGAGCATACATTGAACCCCGCCGGGTAACCCCACAATCCATGGGCTCCGTGGTGAGTGGACACTGGGCTTCCATATGTCCCACCCGCTGGCACCGCCAACATCTAATGGGGACGGAAACCCCCTTGACGGGTTGTCGTTTAGGGTACAGAACCTTCCGGACCTCAGGAATGGCGGGCACGGCCTCAGACTGGACGGTAGGGGACTCCTGCACCGTTGTCAGCGGTGGGTCCTTGGCCCTAGGCTTGGAGGGGCCGGACCGACGGGCGGTACGCAAAGTCTCAGTGTCCCGTATCAAGTCCTGCGTAGCCACATGCCGCTCTACCAGGGACACTAATTGGTCCAGGGTACTCGGGTCACCCTGTCCGACCCACCGTTGAACGGTGACGGGTAAAGTGCGCACAAAACAATGCACTACTACCCTTTCCACCATTTGCGCCGGGCTCAGAGTGTCAGGCTGCAACCACTTTTTTACAAGATGCAATAAGTCATAGGCCTGGGAGCGTACGGGTTTGGCTTCCTCATAGAACCACTGATTTACCCGCTGAGCCCGTACATAGGTATTCACCCCCATCCGAGCAAGTATTTCGGCTTTCAGGGTCACATAGTCAATGGCGTCCTCGGTACAGAGTTCCAGGTACGCTTTTTGGGGTTCCCCCGTCAGATAGGGCGACAATACCTCAGCCCACTGGGGGGTCGGCAGCTTTTCCCGCTCGGCCACCCGCTCAAACACCGCCAGGAACGCTTCCACATCATCCCCCGGGGTCATCTTTTGCAACGCTTGTCTCACCTCTTTCCGGACGCTGCCATCATCATCCGGTCCCGGGGTTGTTGCTGCCGGTCCGGCACGGATCGACTTGGCCAGGAGAACCATCTGTTCTTGGTGCCTTTTTTCCTGCACTTGCAAGGATTGCTGCTGACTTTCCAACGCCCGGAGCAGGTGTGCATTGGTCTGTTGCTGCTGTGCATTAGCCTCTTGTAGCTGTGCATTAGTCTGTTGTTGCTGTGCATTAGCCTGTTGTTGCTGTGCATTAGCCTGTTGTTGCTGTGCATTAGCCTGAGCCAGCTGCTTTAGTATGTCCTCCATGGCGTCACCGGGTTTGGGCTGTAGTATAGCCGCTCGAATCCAGGACATGTGCTACTGGGTCACCAGGGATGGATGCTACACCTCACCGGCTGTCATACCCGCCGATTCTCCACCATATGTGAGGTAGCGTGGTCGGCTGCGCAGCAGAAGACACGGGATCCAGGCATTAAGGTTCACAGCACACGGTTTAATGTCCAAAACAAAAGTCCACAACAATATACATGTGCCTCTCCAGCAGAGGACTCAGGGAGTTCTGTTCACTCCCTCACACCCGGCACACCTGCCCTTGTTCCTGTTTCCATTTAACCCTTCCTTCAGCCTGTAGGGAAACAGCATTAACCCTAGAGTGGATTTACTTTCTATCATGGAGTGAGCACAACCGGGGCGAGACATACCGGCCGTCATAGATAACCCCGGTCACAGTCTCACACCACCCATATCCTGTATACACCGCACCTATATACAGCGTGTCCACACATATCCTGTCCACCGCCATTACCTTGAGAACGGCGGCAGCTATAGGCATAGAAGTGGTGTCTAGGTATAGTAAAGTAGCCATGTGCTACGCAATGAAACCACCTATAGCGCCACCTGGTGGAAAACAACGGTGTTAGCATTTTTATCTCGAAATCGGAACGAGATAGAGAAAAAAAGTGAATTACAAAGTTTTGGGCCTCATCAATTCAATACGAGTCCACACCTTGCAGAGAAATGCTGTGATTAGAAGGTGTAACCCTCACAAGGCTGCGGACGTGAAGCGACACCTCATGGAGGCCTCCTACAAGTCATTGGGAATGGAGGCTGTGTGGCCTCCGCTCACCTGACCTGACCCCATTGCACTTCTTTCTGTGAGGTCACATCACACAGCAGCGACCCCTCCCCCAACATTGCAGGACCTACCACCACGTATCACAGATGTGTGCAAACGTGTCACCTGCCATATTGCACAGCGTGCAGCAAGATACAGTATGCTGTGCAGAGGCCAGGTGTGCATTGCAGCCAGATACAGTATGCTGTGCAGAGGCCAGATGTGCATTGCAGCAAGATACAGTATGCTGTGCAGAGGCAAGGTGTGCATTGCAGCAAGATACAGTATGCTATGCAGAGGCCAGATGTGCATTGCAGCAAGATACAGTATGCTGTGCAGAGGCCAGATGTGCATTGCAGCCAGATACAGTATGCTGTGCAGAGGCCAGATGTGCATTGCAGCAAGATACAGTATGCTGTGCAGAGGCCAGATGTGCATTGCAGCAAGATACAGTATGCTGTGCAGAGGCCAGATGTGCATTGCAGCAAGATACAGTATGCTGTGCAGAGGCCAGATGTGCATTGCAGCAAGATACAGTATGCTGTGCAGAGGCCAGATGTGCATTGCAGCCAGATACAGTATGCTGTGCAGAGGCCAGATGTGCATTGCAGCCAGATACAGTATGCTGTGCAGAGGCCAGATGTGCATTGCAGCCAGATACAGTATGCTGTGCAGAGGCCAGATGTGCATTGCAGCCAGATACAGTATGCTGTGCAGAGGCCAGATGTGCATTGCAGCCAGATACAGTGTGCTGTGCAGAGTCCAGATGTGCATTGCAGCAAGATACAGTATGCTGTGCAGAGTCCAGATGTGCATTACAGCCAGATACAGTATGCTGTGCAGAGGCCAGATGTGCATTGCAGCAAGATACAGTATGCTGTGCAGAGGCCAAATGTGCATTGCAGCCAGATACAGTATGCTGTGCAGAGCCCAGATGTGCATTGCAGCAAGATACAGTATGCTGTGCAGAGGCCAGATGTGCATTGCAGCAAGATACAGTATGCTGTGCAGAGCCCAGATGTGCATTGCAGCCAGATACAGTATGCTGTGCAGAGCCCAGATGTGCATTGCAGCAAGATACAGTATGCTGTGCAGAGGCCAGATGTGCATTGCAGCAAGATACAGTATACTGTGCAGAGGCCAGATGTGCATTGCAGCCAGATACAGTATGCTGTGCAGAGCCTAGATGTGCATTGCAGCAAGATACAGTATGCTGTGCAGAGGCCAGATGTGCATTGCAGCCAGATACAGTATACTGTGCAGAGGCCAGATGTGCATTGCAGCAAGATACAGTATGCTGTGCAGAGGCCAGATGTGCATTACAGCAAGATACAGTATGCTGTGCAGAGGCCAGATGTGCATTGCAGCAAGATACAGTATGCTGTGCAGAGCCCAGATGTGCATTGCAGCAAGATACAGTATGCTGTGCAGAGGCCAGATGTGCATTGCAGCAAGATACAGTATGCTGTGCAGAGGCCAGATGTGCATTGCAGCCAGATACAGTATGCTGTGCAGAGCCCAGATGTGCATTGCAGCCAGATACAGTATGCTGTGCAGAGGCCAGATGTGCATTGCAGCAAGATACAGTATGCTGTGCAGAGGCCAGATGTGCATTGCAGGAAGATACAGTATGCTGTGCAGAGTCCAGATGTGCATTGCAGCCAGATACAGTATGCTGTACAGAGGCCAGATGTGCATTGCAGCAAGATACAGTATGCTGTGCAGAGGCCAGATGTGCATTGCAGGAAGATACAGTATGCTGTGCAGAGGCCAGATGTGCATTTCAGCAAGATACAGTATGCTGTGCAGAGTGCAGATGTGCATTGCAGCCAGATACAGTATGCTGTGCAGAGGCCAGATGTGCATTGCAGCAAGATACAGTATGCTGTGCAGAGGCCAGATGTGCATTGCAGCAAGATACAGTACGCTGTGCAGAGTGCAGATGTGCATTGCAGCAAGGTACAGTATGCTGTGCAGAGGCCAGATGTGCATTGCAGCAAGATACAGTATGCTGTGCAGAGGCCAGATGTGCATTGCAGCAAGATACAGTATGCTGTGCAGAGTGCAGATGTGCATTGCAGCAAGGTACAGTATGCTGTGCAGAGGCCAGATGTGCATTGCAGCAAGATACAGTATACTGTGCAGAGGCCAGATGTGCATTGCAGCCAGATACAGTATGCTGTGCAGAGGCCAAATGTGCATTGCAGCAAGATACAGTATGCTGTGCAGAGCCCAGATGTGCATTGCAGCCAGATACAGTATGCTGTGCAGAAGCCAGATGTGCATTGCAGCCAGATACAGTATGCTATGCAGAGTGCAGATGTGCATTGCAGCAAGATACAGTATGCTGTGCAGAGGCCAGATGTGCATTGCAGCAAGATACAGTATGCTGTGCAGAAGCCAGATGTGCATTGCAGCAAGATACAGTATGCTATGCAGAGTGCAGATGTGCATTGCAGCAAGATACAGTATGCTATGCAGAGTGCAGATGTGCATTGCAGCAAGATACAGTATGCTATGCAGAGTGCAGATGTGCATTGCAGCAAGATACAGTATGCTGTGCAGAGGCCAGATGTGCATTGCAGCAAGATACAGTATGCTGTGCAGAGGCCAGATGTGCATTGCAGCAAGATACAGTATGCTGTGCAGAGGCCAGATGTGCATTGCAGCCAGATACAGTATGCTGTGCAGAGTGCAGATATGCATTGCAGCAAGATATAGTATGCTGTGCCGAGGCCAGATGTGCATTGCAGCAAGATACAGTATGCTGTGCAGAGGCCAGATGTGCATTGCAGCTGACAGGGGCCACTAATGAGCGCCATATGCGTGACCAGCATTCAATGTTTTGGGGGGGTCCTGGGGTGCATATCATAGCATTTCTGTGCAAGGTGTCGATTCGTATTGAATTGATGAGGGCCAAAACTTTGTAATTCACTTTTTTTCTCTATCTCGTTCCGTTTTCAAGATAAAAATGCTACCGTAACTCCATTCTTTTCCACCAGGTGGCGCTATAGGTGGTTTCATTGCGTAGTGCATGGCTACTTTACTATACCTGGACAGTGGACAGGATATGGGTGGACACACTGTATAGGGGAGGTGTGGGCCCATTATACTGTGTATAGGGGAGCTGTTGGCCAATCATACTGTATATAGGGGAGCTGTGGGCCCATCATACTGTATATAGGGGAGCTGTGTGCCCATCATACTGTATATAGGGGAGCTGTGGGCCCATCATACTGTGTATAGGGAGCTGTTGGCCCATCATACTGTATAGGGGAGGTGTGGGCCCATTATACTATGTATAGGGGAGCTGTTGGCCCATCATACTGTACATAGGGGAGCTGTGGGCCCATCATACTGTATATAGGGGAGCTGTGGGCCCATCATACTGTACATAGGGGACATGTGGGCCCATCATACTGTATATAGGAGAGCTGTGGGCCCATCATACTGTATATAGGGGAGCTGTGGGCCCATCATACTGTATATAGGGGAGCTGTGGGCCCATCATACTGTATATAGGGGAGCTCTGGGCCCATTATATTGTGTATAGGGGTGGTTATATTCTCTGCCAGCCCAAGCCTCTCGATCAGCTCATTGACTTGAGGCATCAGATATGCATCAAACTTGGAGACCTTATTCAGTTTCCGATAATCATTACAGAATCTCCATGCCACATGAAGCTTTGGCACCAGGACAATGGGACTGGACCAGCCACTCTTGGATTCCTCAACGACACCTGGATTCAGCACTTGCTTCACCTCTTTGGAGAGATCCCCTCTCATAGGGCCTCAGGAATCCAGTAGGGCTTCAAGTTCTCCCACACATGGGGTTACATCAGGACCTCGTCTTCTGTAATATCTGGGTACACCCTGCCAATTCCGAGAACAGGTCCTAGTTCCACAGGAGCAACTCCTGGCACTTTTGGACCAGGTGTAGCAAGTTGAAAATTTGGGAGCAAGGGGATTTGTCACGGTGATGAGCCCAGTGGAGGACCCATTGCACTCTGACAGTCATTGTCACAAACCCATAATCTTTGATGTCCTGTAGGGCTAAGTCCTTCTGTGGCTCCCCGTTAAGTATGGTGCCAGCCCAACACCTCCACCTACTGTTTTGGGGTGAAATGCTCCCATTCAGCAGCCCCTTCAGAAACAGTTAGAAAGGCCTCACCTGGGGTCATCTCCTGCAATGGTCTCTATCGCTCTTTGGATGTGGGAGTCATCACCTGGATTCGGCGATGGGGCGATCGCCCTTCCATGGATTACCTCGGCTAGGAGTTCCATCTGCTGCTGCAGCTGTAAGGCTTGCTGTTGCTGCCTCTGCTGCTGCTGCTGGACCTCTTGGATCAGCAGTTTGTGTCCTGTTGCTGCTGCAGGGCTTGCTGTTGCTGTATATTGACCTGCACCAGGTGTTTGACTAGCACCTCCATTTTTTCCCACCATGCTTCCCTAGTTCTGGCCACCTTCACCCAGGACATGCACCATGCCTGTAGCAGTCACACATGCTCCCTGGAAACGCTGCCCGCATTCTCCACCAACTGTGACGGTGCTACTCACTTGGCTGCTGGTTGAGGTAATGATAGGAACGGTTTTAGTTTAGGTTCAGAAGTTTGCTCCAGTTCATATAAGCCGCTCTCCAAAACATAAAGCAAGCCTCACTCCAGCATAAGGGAACAGAAAATACCAAGTCTGTTTTCTCTGCTGGCTCGCTCACTTCAGATAAGGTCTGTTTCGATACAGAGGTTTCCCCATTGGAGGTGTTCCAACCTCCACACACAGACCATATGTGAGACAGTTTCCAATTTAACCCATGTACCACACCCACGGGTGGGGGTGTGTGAGCAGCCAGAGCCGCCCATCTCCCTGGTGCTCCCTAAGAACTCTCTTAGTACCAAGTGTACTGAAGCTTGCACCCAGACTTACATCACAGAGGACAACCACCTTTGTGATACATACCTCTCATCGACTACACAAGCTATAGTGGCCGTCATACTGTGTATAGAGAACTGTGTGGGCTTCATACCATTTAAGGGAGTTCTTTCTCTAATGCTGAGCCCCCAGTGCTGTCCCCAGTGCTGCGCCCCCAGTGCTGAACCCCCAGTGCTGAGCCCCCAATGCTGAGCCCCCAGTGCTGAGGCCCCAGTGCTGAGCCCACAGTGCTGAGCCCCAGTGTTGCGTCCCAATCCTGAGCCCCCAGTGCTGAGCCCACAGTGCTGAGCCCCCAGTGTTGTGTCCCAATCCTGAGCCCCCAGTGCAGATCCCCCTGTGCTGCATCCCAATCCTGAGCCCCCAGTGCTGCGCCCCCAGTGCAGAGCCCCCAGTGCTGCGTCCCAATCCTTAGCCCCCAGTGCTGTGCCCGCAGCGTTGAGCCCCATTGTTTTGCCCCCAGTGTTGAGCCCCCAGTGCTGCGCCCCCAGTGCTGCGTCCCCAGTGCTGAGCCCCCAGTGCTGCGTCCCAATCCTGAGCCCCCAGTGCTGCGCCCCCAGCGCTGAGCCCCCAATGCTACGCCCCCAGCATTGAGGCCCATTGTTGAGCCCCCAGCATTGAGCCCCCAGTGCTGCACCCCAGTGCTGAGCCCCCAGTGCTGCGCCCCCAGTGCTGAGCCCCCAGTGCTGCGCCCCCAGCTTTGACCCCCAGTGCTGCGCCCCCAGTGCTGAGCCCCCAGTGCTGCGCTGCTGCGCCCCTAGCGTTGAGCCCCCAGTGCTGCGTCCCCAATCCTGAGCCCCAGTGCTGCGTCCCCAATCCTAAGCCCCAGTGCTGCGTCCCCAATCCTGAGCCTTAGTGCTGCACCCCCATTGCTGCCCCCCCCAGTGCTGCGCCCCCGGCTGCTCCCACAGTGCTGAGCCCCCAGCGTTGAGCCCCCAGTGCTGCGCCCCCGGCTGCTCCCACAGTGCTGAGCCCCCAGCGTTGATCCCCCAGTGCTGCGCCCCCGGCTGCTCCCACAGTGTTGAGCCCCCAGCGTTGAGCCCCCAGTGCTGCGCCCCCGGCTGCTCCCACAGTGCTGAGCCCCCAGCGTTGAGCCCCCAGTGCTGCCCCCCCAGTGCTGCTCCCCCGGCTGTTCCCTTGCTGACATGCTGCCCTTGCTGACGCGTCTCTCACTTTCATATGTGTATCCCAGACATGAAGCTTCGGGAAATGACTTTCTCAGATTTGAATCTCAGCAAATTGAAAAGCGTAAGTTTTACATGATCCATTTTGGTGTTATTTAGGCTTCTGCCTCCAGAACGATGTAAAGTCTCGTTCCTGCACCCGAGAAAAACATCAATTTGCCTCTAAAATGTCATTTTTTGTGTTTCTGCCGCTTTCATCATTTTTAGCTTTTTTTCTGCTGCAAATTCATTTCCATTTTATAAAAAAAAAAGTAAAAAAAAACAAACAGAAATGTAAATAGAATATTTATTGTAACTGCTGGGTAAGAGCTGCTCCCGCCTCGCGGTGCTCCCGCCTCACGGTGCCGCCGCCAATTATCAAATCGCAACCTGCGCACAGCCGTGTCATTTAGAGGAAAATAGCCCCCTCGGGGCTCTGATGGAGCCTCGCTGCCATTCCTGCGGCGTGCCACGCTCACACACACGGCGGCGCACACAGGCTTCACCTCCGGATAATGCAGACAATTTTATCCTCAAGAACCTTTTCTACGTTCGGTGCTGCGTTCCCGTTTTTTATTTTTGTGCCTTGATTGAGCCACTTTGGGTTTCGCTTTTGCAGCAGAACCTTTTCCCAATGGGCTGTATTTTTGTTTTTGGGCTTTTGTTTTTACCTCCCCTTTGAAGAGCCATAACTTTTCTATTTTTCCATTGTGTTTTTTAGCAAAAAATTGCAGTTTTGAATGATATCATTCATTCATTCATTCATTCATTTATTCATTCATTCATTCATTCAAGGGTAATGAAATAAAATAATTTCTAATAATTATTGGAGGAAGCGAAATTCTGGCATTTTTATTTTCTGGATCTAGCCCCTTGTATGTACAGGTTAAAGGCCTCTGGAGCAGCTCACGAGTCGGCAGTCTCCTTACTTCCTGGTTGCGGGGGGAGGTGCTTTCATTCTTGAGTGACAGCTCTGGTAAGTATCAGTGCTGTAGTATTAGTAGAGCCAGGGCTATATTTTCAACTAGAGACCATAGGCACCAGAGGTCTGGTGCCTGGGGTGGTGGGTTACAAACAGCATCACTGACTAGCCAAAAGGGTAGAATTTTTTTTTTTTTAAACTTCCCTCTCCTCCACCAGATCATTTTTGCAGATAAAGGAGCAGGGAGGCTGAGTCAGAATTTCTTTGCATTAATTTGTATTTTCCAGGGGTAACTGGACATTGCGACTGATTGCCACACTAAACTTGGTGCTATAGTCAAGTACTGATGATTGTTCTGGTGATGGATTCCTGTACTGATGGTGGTTCTGGTGATGTAGTTGTGTACTGACGGTGGTTCTGATGGTGCATTCATGTATGGTTCATGTATGGTTCTGGTGATAGAGGCGTGTACACATTGTGGTTCTCGTAATGTATTGCTGTACTGACAGTGATTCTTGTGATATATTGCTGTACTGACAGTGGTTTTGGTGATGTAGTTGTGTACCGATGGGTTTTGGTGATGTATTGCTGTACTGACAGTGATTCTGGTGATATATTGCTGTACTGATGGTGGTCTGGTGATGTATTGCTGTACTGACAGTGATTCTGGTGATATATTGCTGTACTGATGGTGGTCTGGTGATGTAGCTGTGCACTGATGGTGGTTCTGATGATGCAGTCATGTACTGACAGTGGTTCTGCTGATATAGTACTGTACTGACGGTGGTTCTGGTGATGTATTGCTGTACTGACAGTGATTCTGATGATATATTGCTGTATTGACAGTGGTTCTGGTGATGTAGTTGTGCACTGATGGTGGTTCTGATGATGCATTCATGTACTGATAGTGGTTCTGGTGATAGAGTCGTGTACACATTGTGGTTCTGGTGATGTATTGCTGTACTGGCAGTGATTCTTGTGATATATTGCTGTACTGACAGTGATTCTAATGATATATTGCTGTACTGATAGTGGTTTTGTTCATGTATTCATGTACTGGTGATGTACTCATGTTCTGACAGTGATTCTGGTGATATTGTACTGTACTGATAGTGGTTTTAGTGATGTTTTACTGTACTGACGGTGATTCTGGTGATATATTGCTGAACTAACAGTGGTTCTGGTGATGTAGTCATGTATATGTAGTAATCTTTAATTTATTAGACTTGATACTAGCTTGTTGTTGGGTCAGTGTGTGTTGGGACTAAAAATACAACCATATGAATAAGGCTATCAGCTGAACAAGTATTTGACTCTAGACAGCTGTCTGACAATCCTGCAGGCTGCTCTCACCTGACTCTGTTGAGCGACTGTGTTCCCTACAAGAGAGCCCGTGCTAGAAAACTTATCACTTAGGAAACAAAAGGATGTATAGTCCAAAATCAGACATTTCAGATCGTTAGCTCCGCAATCAATCATCAGTCAGGGGCACCAATACGCATTAGACTGATGGCCGATTCGGTGGATTTTGGTGGGTTTGACCAATTTTAATCTATTGTGTATGGGTGCCTTAACTATTATCTAAAGCGTACAGGCACTTAAAGGGCCACACTGCAGTGAACTGTTCATTCTTTTTAGTACTTATTTTGTACTTTTTTAGGCACATTAAGTGGAACTTCCAGAAGTAGACATTGTGTACACATAGCCTCTGTCTGGCTCACCAGTAGGGGGCGTGACCACTTAAAGAGTGCAGGGCAGCATGAATGTCAAATACTGCCCTGAGTTCAGCTATAAAGCTCAATAGAGGTTCAGCTATCAGTGGTTGTTCTGGAGAGTAAACTGATAGCACTGTATTTACACCTAGAGAAAACTGCATTGGTACAAAGAACTGGATTAGGAGAACTGCTGTGACAGCAGCCAATGGTGGGGGCTGGTGACTTTGCAAGATTTATAACAGCAGCTTGTCAGGAGCTGAGATGTAGGGAGGTGAACAGATAACTGATGTAAGGAAATCAGTGGGTAAATGTAGCACCCACAGGGCCGGGGTTAAATGGTACTCGTTGCCGGGCCTGTGATGTCGGCCCTCCCCGGCTTTGTGGCCCCAAGGTGTACAATAAAAAGGTTGAAGGATGGAGGATGGGTGATGGGAATTGTCTCGTGACGCCACCTGTGGTAAGCGGCCAGGGATTAGCTGCCGATGCGGTCACTGTCCCTGGCCACTTACCACAGGTGACAGGTGGGTTGCAGCTAGGATAGTTCAGCTTCCCGCAGGTGACGCTAGGCCCCAGGAAGGATGACGAGGGGGTAAAAGTGGCCTTTGGCACCATAGCGTGGGGCGACAGCACTGGTAATGAAGGAGTGATACAGAAGTTGCAGTTCCAGGTCTTTTACTCACAGTTCGTGGGCTGCCCCGAGGCACCGGTCTCCGCTGCGATGGACTCCAGCCGATCCCGGGTAAGTCAAAGGTCAGAATTGGTGTGGTATTATTATTATTATTATTTATTATTATAGCGCCATTTATTCCATGGCGCTTTACAAGTGAAAGAGGGTATACGTACAACAATCATTAACAGTACAAGACAGACTGGTATAGGAGGAGAGAGGACCCTGCCCGCGAGGGCTCACAGTCTACAGGGAATGGGTGATGGTACAATAGGTGAGGACAGAGCTGGTTGCGCAGTGGTCTACTGGGCTGAGGGCTATTGTAGGTGGGTCTGTGGGCCCTTCCTCCTTGCACTTTTTAGTGTGGATCCCCGTGACCTGAAGTACTTGGGGACCCCTGGTTAGTGTTAAAGTTCCTGTCCTGTGTGCAGGTGGCGCGGACCCGCTGTGGGGCCTGACTGTAATTACGACTCTGGAGCCTATGTGCCACTGTGCTACGGGATCTTGTGGGGGCCAGAGGGACGTGGAATTCTCCTGTCCGGCAGATTCTGGTGGTCCAACGTAGAGTATGTTCCACCCTAGAGCACTGTGCCGGTTCAAAGGGAGCAATGAAGCTCTCCCCTTGGCAATCGTGTTTCTCCTTCGTCCCACAGGAGCTACCAGCAGCCAGCTCCTCCACTGTCGTCCCCTGTTCCTTCCAGTCTGCCGGTCCTAACTGTGGAAGCTCTTAAGCACTCTCCACAGCAACCATGTTGTTCTGAGTCTCAGACTATTCTGAGGTAAAAACTGTGTGTTCTCTCACTTCCCCTGTGCTGCCCCCACCTTCCTGATGACTCACTGGTGGCTGGGAAAAACCTGTTGTTATGGTGACCACCTTTAGCCCAGTTTCAGTGTCTGGCTGCTAAGCTGGGAAAGTACCTAAACTGTGTTTGTTGTGTAGGTGAAAACCAGTGGTTAACCTCTTCCTTACCCGGGATGAGTTTTGCACCTTAAGTGAGAAGAAATACCCTGTGGCGACTGAGCCTCAGGGGCGCCACACTACATTAAGTGGATGGCTACTGGGGAATGTGCCTGGGTGCTGGGTCCTGGGGTCTTTACTTGATCAGAGAACAGGTCTAAGGAAACAAGTTTGTCCTCAGCTCGGATGGTGAGGGACAGCCTGAAATCAGCGCTGAGATGGAGCAGACAGCTGCCCAGGGCTCCCTGATGGGCGATGCACAGGAAGAGGCTGGAAGAGAAGCTTAGAGAGAAACTGTGGGTTTGTATCCTATGATTGATGCAGGTTGGGGACCTCGGGGGTGGCACCAAGATGCTTAGCCCCACCTCTGCTTAGGCCAGAGACTATGAATGGTAAAGTAAGATTGTGGAAGGGATAAACAGCGTGTTTTGCAATCGTCAGGGATGTATACTGCAGCGCAGGAAGAGTTAATAGCAGATATTTGGCGGCTTCGCTCGCTCCCTGGATCCTGGCGGCTTCTTCTCTTCATTTTTCATCTCCCCATTAAACACATTTCCCTTTTTTTCCGTTGTTTGCATAATCAGCGCCTCGTGATGGGACCTGGAAGGATTCCCTCCATTCCAGCGGTGATTTGGCCGGGACGGGCCGCATCCTGCGCCTACGAGCGCTGCCCGGGTCTTATGATGTTGTTGCTTTATAATCGGTTCCCCTCCCCCCCGCAGTTTGTGTTACACAATGGACCAGTTATGTGGAAAATAAACATTACAGATCTGGGCCGGGAGTCCGCGGACGGTCATTACCAATTGGCCCGGACGCAGATTTACGTCCTCCACGCCGGCCGCTGACCGCACTCTGCCATTCCAGCCTTTTATCCAACATTACATACAATGCTGTGAAGAATGGAGGCTGCACCGCCAAACTGAGCTAATATTATACCGCCATATGGTGCTGAGAGGAAGCTGCTAAGCTGTATGGCACCCGACTACACTTCTGCTAGATGCAATCTAAGGGGTTAACCAGAGCAAGCACAAAGGGGGACTTAAAGGGGCTGTCCAGAAAAGAAGTGATAGGCACCATACTGAATCTATGTGGCAGTATTATGTGGGCAAAACAGGCACTAAATGGCAATATTATATAGCTGCTTTATATCAATAGTACATGAGTACTGAATGGCAGCATTATGTGCACTCATTAACAAAGTATTACTTAGATATACTGTAGAATAGCATTTTGACACTATATGACGGTATTATTTGGGCTTTTGTGGCATTATTAATAGAGTAATATAAGTAAGTTATATTTTAGCTGTATATGGCAGTATTACAAGAACATTCTAAAGTGATATTATCTGTGTACTCTATGGCAGTATTATATGAACTCACTAATAAAGTGCCAGAGCCACTGCATCATTTTGGCCTTTTAGTGGTACTATGTGGCAGTATTATATAGATAGCACAAAAAAAAGTAATGTCAACTGTATATGGCAGTATTTAATGAGTAATATAAATATTATGTGGACTGTGTATAGCAGTATACTGTATGTGGTTATGTGTGTATGTGTGTGTATATATATATATATGTATATACGCTAAAGGAATCCGCACCGTCGCATTTACAATCACGAACTTTTGCACAGAAACTCCATGTGAATCAGGGAACGTCATAGACTATGTTTGGACGGGAAAATGTAACCCCGCGCTTTACAGTTACTCTCCAAAATCCTGCCTCCATTAGTCAATAGAGCTGCGAGCTACAGGCTATTAATAGCAGCTGTGATTGGTTACTATAGGAACAAAATAAATTGATAGTATAAGAAGCTTATGTGTGAGGCATAAAGATGTCGGTGGGGAGACGGATAGAGACAGAGATAGAGACAGACAGACAGAGAAGACAGTCAAAGAGACAGACAGAGGCACACAGACACAGACAGACAGGGAAAGAGACAGACAGAGAGACAGTCAAAGAGACAGACAGAGACAGGGAAAGACACAGGCAGACAGGGAAAGAGACAGGGAAAGCAACAGAGACAAGGAAAGAGACAGGGAAAGAGACAGGGAAAGATACAGAGACAAGGAAAGAGACAGGGAAAGAGACAGACGGGAAAGAGACAGGGAAAGAAACAGAGACAAGGAAAGAGACAGGGAAAGAGACAGGGAAAGAGACAGAGACAAGGAAAGAGACAGGGAAAGAGACAGACTGGGAAAGAGACAGACGGGAAAGAGACAGGGAAAGAAACAGAGACAAGGAAAGAGACAGACAAGTAAAGAGACAGGGAAAGAGACAGAGACAAGTAAAGAGACAGGGAAAGGGACAGAGACAAACGAGGATAGCGACAAACTTGAAAAGAGACAGACCTGGAATGAGACAGACCTGGAATGAGACAGATCTGGATCAAGACAGACCTGGAACGGAAGAGACAGGGGGGAAAGAGACAGGGGGAAAAGAGACAGAGGAGGAAAAGAGAAAGAGGGGAAAAGAGACAGAGGAGGAAAAGAGAAAGAGGGGAAAAGAGACAGAGGAGGGGAGAGACAGAGGAGGAAAAGAGACAGAGGAGGAAAAGAGACAGAGGAGGAAAAGAGACAGAGGAGGAAAAAAGACAGATGGGAAAAGAGACAGAGGGGAAAGAGACAGGGGGGAAAGAGACAGAGGAGGAAAAGAGAAAGAGGGGAAAAGAGACAGAGGAGGAAAAGAGAAAGAGGGGGAAAGAGACAGAGGAGAAAGAGACAGAGGGGGAAGAGAGACAGAGGAGGAAAAGAGAAAGAGGGGAAAAGAGACAGAGGAGGAAAAGAGAAAGAGGGGAAAAGAGACAGAGGAGGAAAAGAGAAAGAGGGGGAAAGAGACAGAGGAGAAAAGAGACAGAGGGGGAAGAGAGACAGAGGAGCAAAAGAGAAAGAGGAGAAAAGAGACAGAGGAGGAAAAGAGAAAGAGGGGAAAAGAGACAGAGGAGGAAAAGAGAAAGAGGGGAAAAGAGACAGAGGAGGAAAAGAGAAAGAGGGGAAAAGAGACAGAGGAGGAAAAGAGAAAGAGGGGGAAAGAGACAGAGGAGGAAAAGAGAAAGAGGGGAAAAGAGACAGAGGAGGGGAGAGACAGAGGAGGAAAAGAGACAGAGGAGGAAAAAAGACAGATGGGAAAAGAGACAGAGGGGAAAGAGACAGGGGGAAAAGAGACAGAGAAGGAAAAGAGAAAGAGGGGAAAAGAGACAGAGGAGGAAAAGAGAAAGAGGGGAAAAGAGACAGAGGAGGAAAAGAGAAAGAGGGGGAAAGAGACAGAGGAGAAAGAGACAGAGGGGGAAGAGAGACAGAGGAGGAAAAGAGAAAGAGGGGAAAAGAGACAGAGGAGGAAAAGAGAAAGAGGGGAAAAGAGACAGAGGAGGAAAAGAGAAAGAGGGGAAAAGAGACAGAGGAGGAAAAGAGAAAGAGGGGAAAAGAGACAGAGGAGGGGAGAGACAGAGGAGGAAAAGAGACAGAGGAGGAAAAAAGACAGATGGGAAAAGAGACAGAGGGGAAAGAGACAGGGGGAAAAGAGACAGAGAAGGAAAAGAGAAAGAGGGGAAAAGAGACAGAGGAGGAAAAGAGAAAGAGGGGAAAAGAGACAGAGGAGGAAAAGAGAAAGAGGGGGAAAGAGACAGAGGAGAAAGAGACAGAGGGGGAAGAGAGACAGAGGAGGAAAAGAGAAAGAGGGGAAAAGAGACAGAGGAGGAAAAGAGAAAGAGGGGAAAAGAGACAGAGGAGGAAAAGAGAAAGAGGGGGAAAGAGACAGAGGAGAAAAGAGACAGAGGGGAAAAGAGACAGAGGAGGAAAAGAGAAAGAGGGGGAAAGAGACAGAGGAGGGGAGAGACAGAGGAGGAAAAGAGACAGAGGAGGAAAAGAGACAGAGGAGGAAAAAAGACAGATGGGAAAAGAGAGAGGGGAAAAGAGACAGATGGGGGAAGAGACAGAGGGGAAAAGAGACAGAGGGGAAAAGAGACAGAGGGGAAAAGAGACAGAGGGGAAAAGAGACAGAGGGGGAAGAGAGACAGAGGAGGAAAAGAGAAAGAGGGGGAAAGAGACAGATGGGGAAAGAGACAGATGGGGAAAGAGACAGACTGGGAAAGAGACAGACTGGGAAAGAGACAGACGGGGAAAGAGACAGACGAGGAAAGAGACAGACGGGGTAAGAGACAGATGGGGAAAGAGACAGATGGGGAAAGAGACAGATGGGAGAAGAGAGATGGGAAAAGAGACAGAGTGGAAAAGAGACAGATACAGAGAGACTGATACAGAGACAGACAGAGAGATATACACAAACAGACAGACAGACAGACAGACATGGATAGAGCCTGACACACAGACAGGGAAAGAGACAGACACACAGACAGGGAAAGAGACAGACACACAGACAGAGCCACACACACAGACACACACAGACAGACAAATTGGGAGAGAGACAAAGAGACAGTTACTATCCCGGTCAACGCCGGGTAATACAGCTAGTATTATATATAAATATGTTGTACCATACAATGATGTTATTTGGATACTGTATGGCAGTAATATGTGGGCTCATTATTAATGAATTACTTAGAGATACCATAGTATATCATATATGCTCTTTATGGTGGTATTATATGGGTGGTGCATGGCACTGATGGCAGTATTATGTGGAGTATGTGGGTGTATATGGCTGTATTATGTGGAGTATGTGACTGTATTATATGGGTACTATAAATAGAATGTGAGTGTATATGGCAGTATTTTGTTGGTACTATAAATATTGTGTGGCTGTATATAGCACTATTATGTGACTCACTGACTAAACATGTGGCTTATTGTTCTCATCACACCCAGCCCCTTAGACATTTTCTCCATGTAACTCCAAGTATAAAGGAAGGCAGTCTCTGCAAAGTCTGTGAGTTTGTGTATCACACGGGCCCCCTGCAGAGGGAACAATACATGCACACCCTCCTGCAGCTGCAGGACAATAAATCCTACTGTAGACCTGAGTCCATGGAGGTCAGTGAGGATATGCACATTTACAACCCCTTCCTCCTTCAAATTGTGTCCAATAAACTGATGAGCAAGTAATTTGTAATAAAGCACAACAATAATATTGACATAACCGGTGCTCTGTGCTGTAAAAGGTCCAAATCCTTTAGAGCTGTGAGCTCCGCTCTATGTCCAGTGGTCCAATAGTCTTTAGTCCGCAGCCGGCTCCTCACAGTGTGATTTGTTACCTTATGCTGGTCACCTGTCAGAGGAGGCTCCTGTAGCTCCGGCTCTATAGAGCCTCCTCGGGGCTTGATTACTATTTGCGTTTTTGTTTGGAAAAAACAGATTTTCACAATAACAGCAAAATGAATGAGCCATCAGGAGCTACAAGGTACTACATCCTGTCAAAGAAGGAGGGCCTACTCCCAGTAACCAATCCCTTTTATCTCCCTCCCCAAACTGGTGACGGGCTAGGGTTGGATCCAATGGATGGCCACTTGCAAGTGGAACCGATCCAGTCCACTAGACGACAACCAGAGAGGAGGGGTCAGACAGTCAGTAAGTGAAAGTGAAAGGAGACGGACATAACGGTACTGACGAGAGAGTGTAGCAGTGACCTGTCAGGCTCAGGCGAGTGGTTGTCGAAGGAGTACAGTGGAGTACTCTCGGAACCATAGCACCGGCGGGGCGCAGAGCCCTACGGCAGTAAAATGCTCCAGGCAGACCTGATAAAATCTGCACAGTGAGGGGACCATCCAGGACCTCACCAACCTAAAAGTTCAGGGCACAGTAACGACGGGAGAACCTGGGAACGAGACAGAGATCTGGCCCAACAGGGTTCAAGTTACCTGCCGTATGGACTAAGACTGAAAAGACAACCAGGAGAGGACCTCCAGACGCTCCAAGCCATGGGGACCGACCAACCAGAGACAGGTGCAGGGGAAGAAAGCCACCAGGTCACCACACTGGCACTGGAACGAAGGGGACCAGCAAGCAGGACCATTGGGTCACCAGCAACAACAACGCTGTGAGTAAAAGAACCAGTTGCAGTGCAATCCCTGGTGTGGCCTACATTCTTTCTGCGCCCAACAACATCATCTATCCCCTGGGGCCTGGCCCTACTTGCGAAGGACCCAACATCCAGGCTGCCATTAACATCAGCCCCAGCGGCGAGAGACTGTGCAGCGGCTCCATCTACATAGCCGCAACCCGCACATGGCGTCACCACAAAAAGGTTATTATCATTCCCATGTACATAACCCCTTTTAAGAGATCCCCAGGGTCACGGAACCGGGCAACGGCCACCCAGTGACCTGCCCCTGTAAATATACTGCCCGGGACCGAGTACCCCAAATCCCTGGGGTGCGTCATATCATTCACACAATGCGTTATTGGTCCTCGCGTCTTTTGCGTTGTTGTGCATTTTTTTTTCAATACATAGTGTTTATATTTTCAGCATTTCGACTGATAAAAAATGGGTTAACATGGCAGCAAAAAAAGTGCACCCCATGAAACCCACACGAAAATGCACCAAGAACCGCACAGAATCTCCACTGTAGTTTTCTGACCGCAGTCTGTTTTTCATGCGTAATAAAAGCTCCATGTGAACAGTCCGTACGCCCGGATGCATTAACGACGACGTCTCTCCAGGTCACGCTGTGAATACAGTCCAGGGTGGATTCTCCCCACATAGAAGCCACACACTGATTCCTTCTCCAGACTTTCCTGATGTCTTCACTTTCCATTATTTCTCTGTTTGTTGCAAAAGTTTTCGGATTAAAATTTGGCCCCAACCTATGAAGAAAGCGTCAGCGGTCGCTTGCATCCAGTCCACTGCCGCCGCCGCTCCGTGCTTCCTGATGCCGACGCCGCTCCGTGCTTCCTGCTGACGCCGCTCCATGCCTCCTGATGCTGTGAAGCCCCTCACCTGTATCGATCGCCTCCGGGACCTCAGGGATTTCTCTCCACCTCCAGGGTCACCTCCGGGTCTTCACGTGTTTTGAGTCTTCTGGCAACAGGTATGTCACGTTAACTTCTATAGGAATCGTGACGCCACTCTCGGTTTTGCGGTCAGGGGGTGACCGCCACTGCAGTTTAGCGAGCGCCTGAGGCTGATGGTATTTGCAGTCTGGTGTTTGGCCTCCTGAGAGTGAGGCTGGCCCCAGGGCTCAGTGTGTGTAGTACCACAGGTCGCAGAAGAACTCACACACAGGCAGCAATGTCTTTCAGGGATTTTACTCACGTTCAGTTGGTAGTTGTGAGACAACCCGAGCGATGATATGATGAACCAGGAGGAACCAGGTATCCTTCAGGCTGATTTAGGGGTGACAGCTGACTCCACTTCCTAGCACCTTTGTTTCGGACCACCCCTGACATAAAGTACCGTGGGATTCATCCAGGAAAGTCGCAGCTGCCTTTTCTCCCTTTTCTGACCTGTTTGCTGACAGCGTGGACCAAGGATAAGATGGCTCCAAGCTCGATCCTCCTTATAGGCCCCCTCGTTGCTGTTGATGCTCGGGTTCTGTGTTGGTTGGTGTGGAATCTCTAGTCTCACCACCTGCAGGATTTAGCAGACCACTAAATGGATGTCTGGCTCTAGGGACCTGTGCCCCGTGTGTGTGTGGAGCCCCGCAAACGCTGTGTCGGTGCATTACCTTCAGGGACTCCACGCAGCTGGATCTGGTCACAGGTAGGGAACCTTCTTTTTTGATTGTCGTGACGCCACTCTCAGTATTGCGGTCAGCGGGGACCGCCACTGCAGATTAAGGGATGCCTGGGACGGATGGTGGGTGCAGTCAGTATATTAGCCCCCTGAGAGTGAGGCAAGCCCCAGGCCCCGGTGTATGTGTGTGGGACCACAGGTCGCAGAATGACTCAAACACAGTCCAAGAAGTCTTTCAACGTGTTTACTCACTGTTTGGAGGTCACGGTGAGATGCCCGGGCGACACTGTGATAACCAGGTTGAACCAGGAATTCCAGGAGGCCGTTCTGAGGGTAGCTGTCCACTCGCCTTCCTTGCACTCTTTCTGTTTTAGGAGGATCCTTTGCTTGAAGCGTGGTAGGACCCCTCCAGGGAAGCTGTTACCACCCTGCTCCCCTCTCTCTGGCTCGTCTGCCGGCAGCGTGGCCTTGGTGGGATGGCTTCTGGCCCTGTCCCCTTATGGGCCTGGTGATTGCTGCTTGGCTCAAGCTCTGTGTAGTCGTGGTGAGGGCATGAAGTACCCCCCCACCTGTAGGTTAAGCAGCTCTGGATGATCTGCTGCCTGTACTGGGGATCTAGTTCCCCTTGTGTGCTCGGATACCGGGATCTCCGTACTCAGCCACCCTTCTCTCTGGATGGTTTTCAGGCCGACCCACGGTACTCCTTTCTCCCCCGCTTTCAGCTACTGCACTCCTCAGGACCTGTCTGACACGAGAGCTCCTCTGCTCCCTTCCACACACTTCAACTTCTTCCTGTCGACACTCCTCTTTTTCTCTCTCTGCCCTGCTTCCTAGCAACTAGCCCCTGAACACACCCCTAGCTGGGAATTGAAAGTTAACCCCTTCTGGCTACCCAAGGGTCCCCTCTGGTGATGTGGGAGGCCTGATCACTATATGTTTGTGTGTGCGCCTCATCCTGGCCTTTGGAGATTACCTGGAAGCATTGCTCCCGCATGGGTGCAATACTCTGTGGTGCCTGACCAGGTCAGGGGCGCCACATTCCCCCTTAGTTATCATCAGCACGTCCTCGGGCTGCAAAGTCAAGAGAAAGAAAAAAGGTAAATACAAACTTTTCCCACACAGGGGCAATTATTTACATTTAAACATGCCAGGTACCATTCCACCACCAACCACCCACATGTCCGAACCCCACCCAAAAACCTCCAGGAGGTAGGTCGCCGGTCCTTTTGGTGACCAGGTCTGGGCCATCACATTCCCCAGACCTTTCCTCCAATCTTCCTCTCCTGAGGAGAGTGGTGTAAGGTAGGCCCCATAAACAGGCGTACCCGCTTCCGAGTGTTGGAGGGCAGGCCCCATAAACAGGCGTGCCCCCTTGTTGGTGCAGAGCCATGCCCCTCAACAGGCAGACTCTGTGGTTGGTACCAAGGAGGCAACTTTTTACAATGCAAAGTTTGTGGTTAAAGCCAGTTCATAACCAGTGGTCTAACATTTTAAGGAGGTCTCACAATAGTCCTTGTGGGCACATTTCGCTTAAACGTTACTTAACTATAACAGGTTAAACATTACATTTCATACCGTTACTTTGAACTAAACTGTACTTTCTCTATAGCGTAATGGGAGCTGACCAAAGTTGCTGCGGGTTGATCTACGCAGTACCATACTGTCATCTGTCTGAGGTTGTGTCCTCCCACCCGATGTATGTGTCTCAATGTGAATAATGGGTGTACTAGGTATTGATACCAGTGCATGGTCTTCTGCTTCAGCTACATTTGGCTCTTCCAGGTTCTGAACAGGTTCTTCTGGTTCTCTTACTTCTCTAGATTGAGGGAATGTAATGACTGGAATAACTACTGCTCCATTGTATTGAGGCCAACTTGCTGGAAAATCTCCAAGTACAGTATGGATCATCTTTTCTTTTGGTTCTTGAACTGGCAAAGGGTTGGGACTTTCTTCAGGGATTCTTAGTTGTTCAGGACATTTCTTTAGGCGATCTCTAGAAACGACAGCTGTTGTTTTTCCTCCATCCTTGCTGATACGGCATGTCTTTTCATTGCTAAGCGTCGATGGTAACACAGTATAGGGTTCTTCTTCCCAGTGATTGTCAAGTTTATGATGTCTTCTCTTTCTCTTGAGAACTATATCTCCTGGCATCAAAGGAACAGCAGGTGCTTTTCGATTGTAGGCCTTTTCTTGTTTCTCACGCTGCTGAGTCAGGCTTCGCTCCACACACTCCTGTACTTTCTTGTATTGGGCTTGGCGGTTGGAATCCCAATCAGCACCTTGTAGATGGTCTTCAGGGGTCTCAACTCCCATTTCCAGATCTACTGGCAATCTCCCTGGTCTGGCCCTCATCAGGTATGCCGGTGTGCAGTTCGTGGAACTCACAGGGATGTTGTTATACATGTCCACTAGATCGGGCAGCTTTTCCGGCCACTGACTTCGTTCTTCTAGTGGGAGCGTCTTCAGAAGGTCGAGAATGATGTGGTTCATCTTCTCACACATGCCATTGGTCTGGGGATGGTAAGGCGTAGTACGGATCTTCTGGCAGCCGTATAGGTTACAAAACTCCTTAAACACCTCAGCTTCAAAGGCTGGTCCTTGGTCAGTGAGCACTTGATCTGGATAGCCATGTGGTCGACAGAAGTGTGTTTGGAAAGCTTTGGCTGCAGTTTGACCTGTCAAGTCCTTGACTGGTACTACCACCAGGAATCTGGAGTAGTGGTCAACCATAGTGAGAGCGTAGTTGTAGCCTTGTCTGCTGGGTGCCAACTTTACATGGTCCAGGGCCACGATCTCCAGAGGCCGTTTAGTTTGGATTGGCTGGAGTGGTGCTCTCTGGCTGTGCTGGTCCTTTCTTCTAAGATTGCAGGGCCCGCAGTTTCGACACCACTTCTCTAGGGCGGATCTCATACCCACCCAGTAGAATCTTACTTTAAGTAGGGCCTCCAGTTTCTTCCAACCAAAGTGGCCTGCACCATTGTGATAGGCTTCTAGCACCATCCTCGTATCCTTCTGTGGTACAATCACTTGCCACACCTTCTCATGCGTCCTCGGGTCAATGATGCTCCTGTAAAGTTTGTCTTGATAGATGAATAATCGACCCCTCTCCTTCCATAGGTACTGTGCCTCAGGTGGGGCTCCTTTATCAAGGCTGGCGCCAGGCTGGCTGATCAGTTTCTTTACCAAGCCTACCGCTGGATCATTTTCCTGGGTCTCCTTCCAGTTGTAGTGAGGTAGTGGGTTCAGGGTCACCTCTTGGCGGTTGGCACGCGACTGCCGACACTGTTTTGCTCCATGGCGATGGAACGCTGGCAGCTCAATCTCTTCAAGATCATCTTCATCTTCACCCTCGTCTGCTAGGTGAGGCATCCTGGACAGAGCATCTGCGTTGCCGTTCTTGCGGCCAGCTCGATACTTGACAGTAAAGTCATAATTCGCCAGTCGGGCTACCCAACGCTGCTCCATGGCACCCAATTTAGCAGTATCCAAGTGGGTCAGGGGGTTGTTGTCCGTGAAGACAGTGAATTTGGTGGCTGCCAGGTAGTGCTTGAACCGCTCTGTGATAGCCCATACCATGGCCAGGAACTCTAGCTTGAATGAGCTATAATTCTCTGGGTTTCTTTCAGTAGGCCTGAGCTTCCTGCTGGCGTAAGCAATCACACGCTCTTTGCCTCCCTGCACCTGTGAGAGCACTGCTCCCAGTCCCACATTACTGGCATCGGTGTACAGTACGAATGGCAGACCGTAGTCAGGGTAGGCTAGGATCTCTTCACCCGTCAAGGCCCCTTTCATTTGTCTGAAGGAGTGTTCTTCTGCTTCTCCCCAGTGAAATGGCGGGCCGGAGATCTTTCCTTTCTTCTTTGGGTGGCCTACCAGGAGCTCTTGCAAAGGCGCTGCCATTTTCGTGTAGCCCTTGATGAACCTTCTGTAGTAGCCTACCAAGCCAAGGAACTGACGTACCTCCCGGACGGTAGTTGGTGTGGGCCATTCCTGGATGACTGTGACCTTCTCTGGGTCCGGCGCTACTCCTTCTGCACTGACCACGTGACCTAGGTACTGGACCTTTGGCTTCAGTAAATGGCACTTGGATGGTTTCAGCTTCATTCCATATCGGGATAGTGCTTCAAAGACTTCAGCCAGGTGTTTCAGGTGGTCCTCGTAGGTCTTGGAGTACACGATGACATCATCCAGGTAGAGCAGGACGGTTTCAAAGTTGAGGTGCCCTAGGCAGCATTCCATAAGCCTCTGGAAGGTCCCGGGGGCATTGCAGAGTCCAAATGGCATGCTGTTGAACTCACAGAGGCCCATTGGGGTGGTGAAGGCCGTCTTCTCCCGATCTTCTTCTGCTACAGATACTTGCCAGTAGCCACTAGTAAGATCTAGGGTAGAAAAGTAGTTAGAGGCTTTCAAGGCAGCGAGGGATTCCTCTATCCTTGGCAAAGGGTAGGCATCCTTGTGTGTTATCTGATTTATCCGTCTGTAATCCACACACATCCTCATCGTGCCATCCTTCTTTCTTACCAGGACCAGGGGAGCCGCCCAGGGGCTGCAACTGTCCCTTATGACTCCTGCCTCCTTCATGTCCTTCAGCATGTCCTTTGTGCGCTGGTAATGGGCTGGTGGAATAGGCCTATGTCTTTCCTTAATGGGAGGATGACTGCCTGTGGGTATGTGATGTTGCACCCCTTTGATCCTACCAAAGTCTAGTGGGTTCTTACTAAAGACCTGCTCGTATTCCTGCACGACCCTGTAAACCCCATGTTTCTGGTAGTCGGGTGTAGAGTCAGTCCCCACGTGTAGTTTCTGGCACCAATCCTCTAACTGCTTTTGGGAGGTCTCGCCCTCTTTTGAGTCAGCTTGTGTCAGGGGACCTACAGGTGTTATGGCGTCATCTGAGCATGTAAACAGTTTGGCTATGGTAGCGTACCTTGGTAGTCTGGCTTCCTCCTCCCCACAGTTCAACACTCGTACAGGCACTCGTCCCTTGTGTACATCAACTACCCCCCTGGCTGTCAGAATCGTGGGCCAGTGGTCTGAATGAGTGGGCTCTAGTACAGCCTGGTAATCCTGTCCTCTGAGACCTACCGCTGCTCTACACCACATCATCATTTCACTCCGTGGGGGTATCACAATGGGGTTAGCATCCATCACCCGTACACTACCAATCTCACCGCCAGTTTGTTTTACCTGTTGCTTCCTCAGAATGATTCGGATCTCCTTTTGCAAGGCTCTTTGCGACCTGCCCTCAGCACCCTCAACAATCTGGTGAAGCAACAACAACACTTCCCCTAGGCAATTTTCTATGACATTAGTACCTAAAATCATTTGCGGGTTCCTTTCTCTAATATCAGTGTCCACAACAATCAGTCCTTGTCCCTTCATTTCCTGCCTTCCCACCTTTATGGTTACCTCTTTGACCCCGATCTGGTCTATAGGTTGTCCGTTGGCAGCATAGATGGTGAGGGAGGGGTCCGGTGGTCGGAGATCGTCGTCCGACCAAAACCTACGATAAAGGACATACGGGATCGTGGTGACCTGAGAGCCGGTGTCCAATAATGCCGGGGTAGGGATCCCGTCCAGGACGATGGACAGGACAGGACGTCCACCCACGTACTGATCACAGCAGCGACTTGGGCCTGATCTTCTTAATCCTGAGGACTGGCCCCCGGCCCCAGGTTTGGCTCGTTTAAAGGACAGGCCCTTGCATAGTGTCCTGCCTCCTGGCAACGACGACAGATGGGTTGTCCAGATGAGTCATAGCGATCACTGCTCCTGCCTCGGGTTGGGGGACCTCTTCTCCTCCGCATCCAAGGGACGTCCTCTGGGTTGTCAGCTAGCAGGATCCGATGAGGGACTTTGGTCTCTGAGGGCAACTGCATTGCTTTCAGGATTTGTGCGACATCCTTAGTGAGCTGTTGCACCTGGGAGGATAGTGTATTTATAGTCTCTGCTGACGCGTTGAGTCCTTTTGCAGTTACCAGGGACTGCGAGGAGGATTCCGCTCCTGCAGCCGTGGAACTGGCAGGCCATGCTGGTGCGACGGGGTCTGTGTCCACAGGAGGTTGGAGTGCTTTCACTGCCCTGTCTTTCAGAATGGCAAAGTCCACGTCGGGGTGTTCTAGGGACCACAGCTTCATCTGCTTCCCATCCTCAGGAGAGCGCAGGCCCCGCAGGAATTGTTCCTTCATCATCCGGTTTCCTTCCTGGTCACTGACAGGGTCCACCAGCTTGAGAGCCCGTAGTGCAGCCTGCAGCCTGAGGGCATAGGCTCTTATGCTATCTTGGGGCTTCTGCCGGCAGTTATAGAAGTCCGTCCTCAGCTCTCCCTCTGTGCGGTGTTCAAAAGCAGCTGCTAGTTTGGCAAAGATGGTCTCAACAGAGCCCCGGTCATCATTGGTCCAGGACTCCAATTCTGCTGCTTCAGTCAATTGTCCCAGCACCACAGCGGCCCTCTGCTTACCAGTCATCGCGTGCATGTCTAGCAGGGTGTTGATCTTCTTCTTAAACCCGGTCAGCGTGTCTATTTTACCGGCGTATTGGGGCAGCCATTGCGCTCCTGGGACATACAGCAAGGAAACTGGCATTATGGGGGAGATTTCAGCCGGCGCGGCTGCGACCGCGGCACCGGCACCAGGCGCTGCTGCGTCCAGCGCGACGGGGGCTGGCATCGCTTGGGCTGCGTCGCCCTGACCAGGGGCATTACCTCCTGCAGCGTCCATTTTTCTTCAAAAATCTGCGCGCCCCCCTTTTTACTTCCTGGGTCAGAACGCTCTCTGAATTGTTAGGATTCTGGGGCGGCCACACCTCTTCGTGGGCGGTGCTCTTCTCCCTCGCGCGGGCTGCAGCGCGCGCTTTTGAAGATGGCAATATGGCGGCGGTTCAATTTTTGCGGTCGGACCTCGGAGGCACACGGTCACCTGTCTGAACAGGTCTAGTCCTTATCCTGTTCGTGACGCCAGATGTGGAGCCCCGCAAACGCCGTGTCGGTGCATTACCTTCAGGGACTCCACACAGCTGGATCTGGTCACAGGTAGGGAACCTTCTTTTTTGATTGTCGTGACGCCACTCTCAGTATTGCGGTCAGCGGGGACCGCCACTGCAGATTAAGGGATGCCTGGGACGGATGGTGGGTGCAGTCAGTATATTAGCCCCCTGAGAGTGAGGCAAGCCCCAGGCCCCGGTGTATGTGTGTGGGACCACAGGTCGCAGAATGACTCAAACACAGTCCAAGAAGTCTTTCAACGTGTTTACTCACTGTTTGGAGGTCACGGTGAGATGCCCGGGCGACACTGTGATAACCAGGTTGAACCAGGAATTCCAGGAGGCCGTTCTGAGGGTAGCTGTCCACTCGCCTTCCTTGCACTCTTTCTGTTTTAGGAGGATCCTTTGCTTGAAGCGTGGTAGGACCCCTCCAGGGAAGCTGTTACCACCCTGCTCCCCTCTCTCTGGCTCGTCTGCCGGCAGCGTGGCCTTGGTGGGATGGCTTCTGGCCCTGTCCCCTTATGGGCCTGGTGATTGCTGCTTGGCTCAAGCTCTGTGTAGTCGTGGTGAGGGCATGAAGTACCCCCCCACCTGTAGGTTAAGCAGCTCTGGATGATCTGCTGCCTGTACTGGGGATCTAGTTCCCCTTGTGTGCTCGGATACCGGGATCTCCGTACTCAGCCACCCTTCTCTCTGGATGGTTTTCAGGCCGACCCACGGTACTCCTTTCTCCCCCGCTTTCAGCTACTGCACTCCTCAGGACCTGTCTGACACGAGAGCTCCTCTGCTCCCTTCCACACACTTCAACTTCTTCCTGTCGACACTCCTCTTTTTCTCTCTCTGCCCTGCTTCCTAGCAACTAGCCCCTGAACACACCCCTAGCTGGGAATTGAAAGTTAACCCCTTCTGGCTACCCAAGGGTCCCCTCTGGTGATGTGGGAGGCCTGATCACTATATGTTTGTGTGTGCGCCTCATCCTGGCCTTTGGAGATTACCTGGAAGCATTGCTCCCGCATGGGTGCAATACTCTGTGGTGCCTGACCAGGTCAGGGGCGCCACATGTGCATTCATTACCAGTCCTTGAACTCAACTCCTTACTGCTCTCTCTCTTTTCGGGTGTCTTTCAGTCTGACTTGGTGGTAATGTTCTCCCCCGCCAGCAGCCACTGCACGTGCAGGGTCCGACAGTGCTCTGCTCTTCAGCCCTACACTTCAGACACGGCTGCTCCACTCCTGCTCCTCTGACTGCCACTGCACAACTCCTTCCAGCTTCACTACAGCACCACTAACTGAGATGTGGAAGCCATGCCTCCTCCTGGGGCTGCCCAGGGGTCCCCTCTAATGTGGGTGTGTGTCCTGGTCAAAGGGTGCCTGTGCGTACACACCCTACTCAGCCTTTCTTGATTACCTGTTTGTACTGACCCAGCATGGGTGCAATACTCAGTGGTGCCTGACCAGGTCAGGGGCGCCACAATGCCGCCGCCGCTCCATGCTTCCTGCTGATGCTGCCGCTCTGTGCTTCCTGATGCCATCGCCGCTCCGTGCTTCCTGATGCCGCCGCCGCTCCGTGCTTCCTGATGCCGCCGCTATTCCGTGCTTCCTGATGCCACCGCCGCTCCGCGCTTCCTGCTGACACTCCGTGCTTCCTGCTGACGCTCTGTGCATCCTGCTGACGCTGCTCCGTGCTTCCTGCTGACGCCGCCGCTCCGTGCTTCCTGATGCCGCCGCCATTCCGTGCTTCCTGATGCCGCCGCCATTCCGTGCTTCCTGATGCCGCCGCCATTCCGTGCTTCCTGATGCCAGCGCCGCTCCGCGCTTCCTGCTGACGCTCCGTGCTTCCTGCTGACGCTCCGTGCGTCCTGCTGACGCTGCTCCGTGCTTCCTGCTGACGCCGCGGCTCTGTGCTTCCTGCTGACGCTCCGTGCTTCCTGCTGACGCTCTCCCTCCGCAGACTCTAATCCCAATATTTATCGCCGTCGCTCAGACTCCGACGTCTCCACATAGTCACCGCTCGTGTTTTATGTTTTATTTTCCACTTTCGCTCTTATTTTGATACAATGTAACAATGTCATCAGGATCCTGATCATAACTGAGCAGAGGAAACTGCGAGAGCGAATCCCCCGCCTGCACCGCAGATTATTCTCTGATACAAAGTCACTGCGGGTAAAACATCAGAGGAGCCGCCGCGGTAACACCAGATCATAAGGAGGGCAGACGTCCGGAGATAACAATCCGAAGAATAGAAGCATCACCCCAATATCCGGGGAGGGCGGTGTGTATAAAGACAGAGACTACACAGCAACCGGAGGATGCAGCAGAGCTGACTGTGTCACGTATCACAACTAATGATGAGCAAAGCCCCCGATGTTCGGGATCAGGAGCCTCACCCAAACATTTTGCAAAGTTTGTGTTTGGGGTTGGAGATAACTTGCGTCTGAACCCCGAACTTGGACTTTACAGTTATGTCGTGGGGTGAGGGGGGGGGGGGCTGTAAAATAAAGAATATGGTTCATAATGAACATTGTCGTTATACTTACCGCTCCCGCGACATGTCCTGCAGACTCTGTCTCCTGCCGCTTCTGCTTCCGGGTCCGATCATTGTTGTGCCCCCGGGTAACCACCACTGACTACAGGCCCTTCCATGATGTCATAGCCATGTGACCAGTCTGGTGTGACTGTTGTATCACTTCGTGGGTTGCAGACTGGTCACATGGCTATGATGTCATGGAAGGTCCTGTAGTCAGTGGTGGTTACCTGGAGGCACAGCTGACTGGCCACAGCTGTGCACTTGGGTGAAGTCTCTGACTGCTCTCAGCTGAGTCTATGTGAGCAGACCTGTGTTTGTCTACTTGCACACATGTAACAGAGCTAACCTGAAACCAGGCCATACATTCTAGCATCTAAATGTATGGGCAGATTCAAGGTTACGCCAACAGCCAATCACAGACGCCCATTCTACATGACAGTGTCTGTGATAGGCTGTTGGGTCCTTCACACATATAGTAGTGTAAAAATAAATAAATAATTTTAAAAAATGACGTAGCGCTCCGCCGTACATTTGATTCTCAGCGCAGATAAAGCGGACGGCTACGGGCTGCCACCCCCATCTGCCTGGCAATCAAAATACAGGAAGCCCATTCATTTTTTTTTATTATTTAAAAAAATAATTTAAAAAAAAAATGCGTGGGCTCCTGCTGTATTTTGATCGGCAGTCAGGTAAACCCAGGCAGCTGGGGGCTGGCATTGTCAACGTGGTAAGGCCCAAGCATTCTGGGCCCCCCACACTAAAATCCGCAGCCGCCCCTGGAAATGGCGCATTGGTTCTTACCGCCATTTCCAGGCGCTTTACCCGGCTCATCCATCGGCCCTGATGGCGGTGGCACGCTAGGTAATAAAGGGGTTAAATCAGCTTTGTATTCTCAGCTGCTACTAAGCCCAAAATTCATGGTGTCACGCCAAATTAGACATGGCCACCATGAATTTCTAGTAAACAGTGCATAGCGCCTGTGTTATTTGTGGTGTTACATAGGACTGCAAGCGACATCTACTACATTATATTATGATATATTATGATATCCATCTTTTCCTCGGCACCAAGCTTCGCCATGCTCTGCTATACATCTTTCCCTCAGCACCCAGCTTTCCCATATCAGAGCAAGGGGAAGCTGGGTGCTGAGGGAAATAGCCTATTTCCCTCAGCACAAAACATTCCCATCCCCTGCTTGTATCTTTGTCTCCCTTTGTATGTAGTTCTCCAAATACAATAATGTCCCCCACATAGTCTGCCATAAAGTATAAAAGGTCCCACATAACCCTTCAAATATTAGAATGTACCCCCATAGTCCTCAATGTATTAATATGCATTTCCCATAGTCCTCCACATATTATACTGCACCCTATACTCCTCCATGTATAATGCACACCTATAGTCCATGTATAAGGTGTCCCTCATGTTGTATTATGCTGCCCCATAGATGTCCATGTATAATGCAGCCCCCGGGCCTCCATGTATAAGGCAGCCCCCCGGGCCATCATGTATAAGGCAGCCCCCAAGGCCTCCATGTATAAGGCAGTCCCCAAGGCCTCCTTGTATAATGCAGCCCCCTGAGCCTCCATGTATAAGGTGTCATTCATGTGGTATTATGCTACCCCATAGAGGTCCATGTATAATGCAGCCCCCCAGGCATCCATGTATAATGCAGCCCCCCCAGGCCTCCATGTATAATGCAGCCCCCCAGGCCTTCACAAATCTGGCCTTTATGGAAGAGTGGCAAGAAGAAAGCCATTTCTCAAAGATATCCATAAAAAGTGTTGTTTAAAGTTTGCCACAAGCCCCCTGGAGACACCAAACATGTGGAAGAAGGTGCTCTGCTCAGAGGAAACCAAAATCACACTATGTGGGCACAATGCCAAACGATAAAAGCAACACAGCTCATCACCCTGAACACACCATCCCCACTGTCAAACATGGTGGTGGCAGCATCATGGTTTGGGCCTGCTTTTCTTCAGCAGGGACAGGGAAGATGGTTAAAATTGATGTGAAGATGGATGGAGCCAAATACAGGGCCATTCTTGAAGAAAACCTGTTGGAGTCTGCAAAAGACCTGAGACTGGGATGGAGATTTGTCTTCCAACAAGACAATGACCCCAAACATAAAGCAAAATCTACAATGGAATGGTTCACAAATAACCGTATCCAGGTGTTAGAATGGCCAAGTCACAGCCCAGACCTGAACCCAATCGAGAATCTGTGGAAAGAGCTGAAAACTGCTGTTCACAAACGCCTCCATCCAACCTCACTCAGCTCCAGCTGTTTACAAAGGAAGAATGGGCGAGAATTTCAGCCTCTCCGTGTGCAAAACTGATAGACACATACCCCAAGAGACTGTGCTGTAATCGCAGTAAAAGGTGGCGCTACAAAGGATTCACTTACAGGGGATGAATAATATTGCACGCCACAATTATCAGTTATTTATTTTTTATAAAAGTTTAAAATAAGCAATAAATTTCCTTCCTCTTCACAATTGTGTCACTTGTTGTTGATTCTTCCCCAGAACATTCACATTTTATCTTTATGTTTGAAGCCTGAAATGTGGGAAAAGGTTGAAAAATTCAAGGGGGGTGAATACTTTCGCAAGGCACTGTATCTGAGTCCCATTGACAACCATGTTAATTTCTGTGGATCCAGCCCTCATACCCCCTGGAGACCTGTGACGCCCTCTGTGTAGGTCCGTTCAGCCCTATAGTCTGCAGATATATAACCCCAATCCTCTGCTCACTGCACCGGCTGCCTCACATGAAGAGCAACTATCTGCCTGGTAACCACTGAGCCATGAACTTGTCCAGAGTACTTTTAGGTTCTATGGACGCCGATCGTCTTCAGCACAGATCATCGGCGGCCCTGACTCTTCCAGTTCCTGATTTTTAGGAGAGAGGGGTGATTTGTGGACTTTCCATGCTGCCGGTCAAGAATGATGCTGTGCGTTGTTCAGAAAAATGGCTTATGGATTCAATGCGTTTCGAAGCTGCCGCGCTTCTTCATCAGGAAACACAAAAAACACAATTCCTGATTTTTTACACTTTTCAAAAGTGTAGAAAAAAGAAAAGAAATTGTATGGATTGTGAAAGACACAAACATCCCTGATAGTACGGATGAAGCAACCGCCATCACGGAGGTGCCCGGTGGTGCTAGGACAATCGTGCAGTCAGGCACGCCCTTCTGTGAATATTGGCAAGTACTGGCCGTGTGCCCTCGTCGTACCCTATGACCCGGGCACGTCTTGTGTACCCTATGACCCGGGAACGTCTCATGTACCCTATGACCCGGGCACGTCTCATGTACCCTATGACCCGGGCACGTCTCGTGTACCCTATGACCCGGGAACGTCTCGTGTACCCTATGACCCGGGGACGTCTCATGTACCCTATGACCCGGGCACGTCTCGTGTACCCTATGACCCGGGGACGTCTCATGTACCCTATGACCCGGGCACGTCTCGTGTACCCTATGACCCGGGCACGTCTCGTGTACCCTATGACCCGGGCACGTCTCGTGTACCCTATGACCCGGGAACGTCTCGTGTACCCTATGACCCGGGCACGTCTCGTGTACCCTATGACCCGGGCACGTCTCGTGTACCCTATGACCCGGACACGTCTCGTGTACCCTATGACCCGGGCACGTCTCGTGTACTCTATGACCCGGGCACGTCTCGTGTACCCTATGACCCGGGCACGTCTCGTGTACCCTATGACCCGAGCACCTCTCGTGTACCCTATGACCCGGGCACGTCTCGTGTACCCTATGACCCGGGCACGTCTCGTGTACCCTATGACCCGGGCACGTCTCGTGTACCCTATGACCCGGGCACGTCTCGTGTACCCTATAACCCGGGCACGTCTCGTGTACCCTATGACCCGGGCACGTCTCGTGTACCCTATGACCCGGGCACGTCTCGTCGTACCCTATGACCCGGGCACGTCTCGTGTACCCTATAACCCGGGCACGTCTCGTGTACCCTATGACCCGGGCACGTCTCGTGTACCCTATGACCCGGGCACGTCTCGTGTACCCTATGACCCGGGCACGTCTCGTGTACCCTATGACCCCGCGCACGTCTCGTGTCTTCACACCTCGCGCACTTGGGCTTTAGAAAACTTTCACTTCAGGCGGAATTACGTCTCTAAGACCAAGAATAACACGAGAAGAAAAAAATGTGTCTCCTAAATCATGTGGTCACTTTCCATTAAACCTACTAATGAGAACCTGCGGGTAATTAACCTGTCCACTTACCCGCCGGCCGCAGAGAAAGAGCCGCTCGCAGTTAATGGGGCACTTTATTACTAAACTTCGGAACGCACAATCAGGTCAAGTGAAATTCACCATGAAGAGAACATGTCTGCAGCCGGCAAAAGAAACGGGGCGATGGTCAGCAGAGAGAGCGATGGTCTGCAGCCGGCAAAAGAAACGGGGCGATGGTCAGCAGAGAGAGGGATGGTCTGCAGCCGGCAAAAGAAACGGGGCGATGGTCAGCAGAGAGAGGGATGGTCTGCAGCCGGCAAAAGAAACGGGGCGATGGTCAGCAGAGAGAGGGATGGTCTGCAGCCGGCAAAAGAAACGGGGCGATGGTCAGCAGAGAGAGGGATGGTCTGCAGCCAGCAAAAGAAACGGGGCGATGGTCAGCAGAGAGAGGGATGGTCTGCAGCCGGCAAAAGAAACGGGGCGATGGTCAGCAGAGAGAGGGATGGTCTGCAGCCGGCAAATGTACCAGGGCGATGGTCAGCAGAGAGAGGGATGGTCTGCAGCCGGCAAAAGAAACGGGGCAATGGTCAGCAGAGAGAGGGATGGTCTGCAGCCGCAAAAGAAACGGGGCGATGGTCAGCAGAGAGAGCGATGGTCTGCAGCCGGCAAAAGAAACGGGGTGATGGTCAGCAGAGAGAGCGATGGTCTGCAGCCGGCAAAAGAAACAGGGCGATGGTCAGCAGAGAGAGCGATGGTCTGCAGCCGGCAAAAGAAATGGGGCGATGGTCAGCAGAGAAAGGGATGGTCTGCAGCCGGCAAAAGAAACAGGACAATGGTCAGCAAAGAGAGGGATGGTCTGCAGCCGGCAAAAAAACCGGGGCGATGGTCAGCAGAGAGAGGGATGGTCTGTAGCCGGCAAAAGAAATAAGGTTATGGTCAGCAGAGAGAGGGATGGTCTGCAGCCGGCAAAAGAAACGGGGTGATGGTCAGCAGAGAGAGGGATGGTCTGCAGCCGGCAAAAGAAACGGGGTGATGGTCAGCAGAGAGAGGGATGGTCTGCAGCCGGCAAAAGAAACGGGGTGATGGTCAGCAGAGAGAGGGATGGTCTGCAGCCAGCAAAAGTACCAGGGCGATGGTCAGCAGAGAGAGGGATGGTCTGCAGCCAGCAAAAGAAACGGGGCGATGGTCAGCAGAGAGAGGGATGGTCTGCAGCCGGCAAAAGAACCGGGGCGATGGTCAGCAGAGAGAGGGATGGTCTGCAGCCGGCAAAAGAAACGGGGTGATTGTCAGCAGAGAGAGGGATGGTCTGCAGCCGGCAAAAGTACCAGGGCGATGGTCAGCAGAGAGAGGGATGGTCTGCAGCCGGCAAAAGTACCAGGGCGATGGTCAGCAGAGAGAGGGATGGTCTGCAGCCAGCAAAAGAACCGGGGCGATGGTCAGCAGAGAGAGGGATGGTCTGCAGCCGGCAAAAGAAAGGGGGCGATGGTGAGCAGAGAGAGGGATGGTCTGCAGCCAACAAAAGAAATAAGGTTATGGTCAGCAGAGAGAGGGATCATCTGCAGTCGGCAGAAGAAACAGGACGATGGTCAGCAGGGAAAGTGATGGTCTGCAGCTGGCAGAAGAAAAAGTGTGTTGGTCAACAGATAGAGGGATGGTCTGCAGCCGGCAATAGAAACAGGATGATGGTCAGCAGAGAGAGGGATGGTCTGCAGCCGGCAATAGAAACAGGGCGATTGGTCAGCAGAGAGAGGGATGGTCTGCAGCTGGCAATAGAAACAGGATGATGGTCAGCAGAGAGAGGGATGGTCTGCAGCCGGCAATAGAAACAGGATGATGGTCAGCAGAGAGAGGGATGGTCTGCAGCTGGCAATAGAAACAGGGCGATGGTCAGCAGAGAGAGGGATGGTCTGCAGCCGGCAATAGAAACAGGATGATGGTCAGCAGAGAGAGGGATGGCCCCGAGCCCCAGATGCCCACTTCCACCTGATCTTTTTAGTGGACACCCATACGTAATCATTCACACCCCTCGCTCCAGACCTGAACATTTATGACCTGTCAAGCGTTTGTTAGGAGTAGAAAATCCTCCTGAAGGACAGACCACAGTCATCTCCCCGTGTCCTCAAAACCTCACCATTAGGAACAGGACCCCCAGTGGGAATGACCCCCCCTTGACCACCTCTCTTGCGGGGACACTGAGACCCAGTATTAACCTGAAGTGAGGGCAGAATCTCTCCCTTTCTTTCTGGAAGCTCCGTCACCACCTGTGCCGGAAAAGAAAGTGTAGATTTTATAAGGACGGTAGAGATAGGCATACTCCAGTAATTATTTTTAAAAACTGCCCCAACTGACAACTTCTCCAGACCGCCAATCAATCACCGGATTGTGTTTCATCAGCCAGGGAAGACCCAAAACAATGGGAGTGGGCAGACCCTCCAAGACGTAGCAGGACAGGAGCTCCCTGTGATGAGTCTCTATTCACGTTCACATTATGCAAAACTTGGGAAGAACTTCTCTGGGTGAGAGGAGCAGCATCGATGGCCAGTATGGGAATGGATGTCACTAGTGCGCTGCAGGAACGACCGTGAGTCTGAGCAAAATGACAATCCACCGTATTCGCTCCTGCTCCATTTTTACATCAAAAATCAAAAATCATCTCAGCAGTAATGGTGAACGAACAAAGACCTATGTATGTGTGGCGCCCTGGACAAGCCAGGTCGTCACAAGGACTACACCAACACACCCCACACCCCCAGTCAGGCACACCAAAGTCAAACAAAAACCCTTGTTGCCTCCCTCCAGGAACTGATGTCCACACCAGGGGGCGGGCCAGGCGGTTGGTCCCGCCCACCGAGGAGGCAAGGTTGGGTGGTTCGCGTTGGATGCAAAGTTGAAGGGCAGCCAAGAGGCCCGGGTGTCCACCGCGCCCCCTCCCCCAGCCGACACCGAAGAGTCAGAGTAATGGCAGCGGAGTCCCGTTGCAAGTTGTCCCCGTTGGGACCACCAGCTTTATGTGTTGAAAGTACCGTTTTGCAAGTTTAATGAATGATAAGAAAGAATAAACAGAAGTTCACCTGATTGACAACCCTGATTTGAACCGGTCGTTGCCGGCAACTGTTGTCCCCGTGGGGACTGTTCTTAAATCAATGCGTAGAAACTGCTACGGACAAGACCGAGAACTGGCAGGGCAACCACGAACTTGTGGTGTGTAAATAAATATGTTTGTGGCTTTATCGTTGCCGCCTCCAGAGAGGCTGATTTGGAGGATGGGCCTGGAAGAAAGGGATGGCCCAGGCCCGCCACTACCGCAACCGGTGGCGATCCTCCGGGGGTTTCAGGGGTTCCCCATGGACGTGGGTCCCCTGAAAAGGACAGAACCCGCTCGGGCAGCTTGTGCTGGACTGGGGTCAAGGGGTGCTGCCCATTTGCTTAGGGGCAGCATCAGGGCCAGGTTGCTTGGGTGGGAGAGAGCGGAAGCCGATACCGTTTGTAACGTTTAAGAATGTGCCTCCCAATGTGGGAAGATTGCAAAATGTTTTTATATGTTTTACCGTTTATCTTTTTCAGTTGTGAAAATAAAACCGGTGATGGACGGGCAGCCCGCGGACGGTCAGCCCGCGGACGGTCTGCATTTTACTAAGGGGGAATGTGGCGCCCTGGACAAGCCAGGTCGTCACAAGCACTACACCAACACACCCCACACCCCCGGTCAGGCACACCAAAGTCAAACAAAAACCCTTGTTGCCTCCCTCCAGGGGCTGATGTCCACACCAGGGGGCGGGCCAGGCGGTTGGTCCCGCCCACCGAGGAGTTCACAGTCCTGGAGGCGGGAAAAGTGGAGAGTAGCGTTTCAGATAAGTTGGAGAGAAGTTAGAGTGAAGTGGCAGTTGAGCAATCTGCGGTTGGTCCGGGTGTGTGGCCCGGACAGTACAGCAAGGTTGGCAGACGGTGGTGACCGTCTGCAGGAGAGGCCGGTGGCCCGGCGGTACCGGACCGGTACGCAAAGAGAAGCCAGCACCAACCGGCAGGGTTTACGGACCCCGACAAGGCTTGGAGTCGCCGTTGAAATTGTCAAATCCGTTAGCGAAGGGAACCTCCGGGGTTTCCCAGCAGCCAAGTCCCGACAGAAGGCAACAGTCCAACCGAGAGAGGGAAACACAGTCATTGCCAAGGCTACAGTTCCCAGGGCCAGAGCCTGCGGGCAAAAGGGGCTCCTTCAGCAACCTTCAAAGCTGGGGAGCGGGTTACCGGTGGGAACCCATTGGAACCGTTTACACTACACATGTGCAGGGAAAGGCAGTCACCATCAACCTGCCGGGAGGAGAAACACCGCAGCCGTCTGTGGGACCCGTCCATCCAGCAGTTTGTTTTACCGGAGACTTTGTGTACATCATTGGCTGAGTGAGTACCACCGTGCCGTGCGGCACAGCGCTGCCCCCGTGACCCTGCACCTCGCCAGGCCCCGTAACCCGCCTGCCATCCATCCCTACCCCTCACCGGGCCCCGGGACAACCAACCCCCCTACCCACGGAGGGGAGAACCAACATCCAAGCTGCTCACTGTCACCGCTCCCGGGATCCCCGTCCAGAGCAGCGGTGGTGTCACAACCTCACCACAACCGTGGGTGGCGTCACGGACAATATCCCTAAACCACACCAAACCACCCCCTTTTCACTCACGGGCGAGGAGCGCAGCTCGAGTCCCCGGGATCCGGCCCACCACTCAAGCCACCACCGACCAGCAGCCGCAGCAGCCGGACCCGAGCAGTGGGAGAGCGCAGCGTCCCCTCCTCCGCCCGTGACATATGGAGGAAATATACACACTCTGGCCACCTCCGTCTACACAACCTGGTGATGCTGCTGTTTAGATCTTACTTGCTTGGGTACTGATGGATAAACCCCAAATTAATGACCCTTAAAACCAAACAAAAATACATGCCCCTGCCCCACGACGAACCGCAAGTGACCTAGTATGAGGGGAGACCCCTCCCCCCCACTGCATGGGTTCAACAACATGCATCGGTTGGACTTCCTCCCTATGAAGAACAACCGAGGGTAGATCACTGTAGATGTCACCCTGAAACGTCTATCTACGTTTATAGCAAGGGCCATGGTGGCCTCTAACGACTCCGCAGTAGCATTTTGGATGAGAGTCTCCCTGGCAACCCCTGACAAAAACTACTCCTAAGTACAGGATCATTCCACTGGGTCTCAGTGGTCCATCTGCAAAACTCCGAGCAGTACTCCTCAGCCGGCTACACCCCCTGCTGGAGCTTACGGAGTTTAGACTCAGCAAGGGAGATACAATCCGGGTCATCATAGACAAGGGCCAAAGCCGCAGAAAACTCATCCACCGACCGCAACGACGGAGTCAGTCGATAGATAGAAGGCCCAGGACTGGGGATCTCCCTGAAGGAGAGAGATTACAATCACCACTCGCTGTTCCTCACTCCCTGAGGAATGAGGGCTGAAACTGAAGTATAACTTACAAGCCTACTTAAAGACCATACATTTTTCCCTCCTCCTAGAAAACCTGTCCGGGAGGGCTATCTTGGGTTCAGGCTAAGTCTGAGTGTGAGCCGAGACCAGTAGACCCATGATTTGATGCAGCTGCTGCACCACCTGCGACCACAGATCCATCACCTGAAACGTTTTAGGCCAGTTATAATGTCATGCTTGGACAAACTGATATCCAGCGCACAGTGCAACACAGGGGTTACAATAGTGGATGGAAAAGGGTAGAGAAAGGAGAGATGGGTCACCACCTGACACTAACCTGAGCCTGCACTGTGAGCTCCCTAAGTTCCTAAGTGGGTCCTTCCTCTGGCCACCATCATGTACCTACCCTCTAACTGTCCCTCCACTCACCATGGCTAGTGCAAAGGCCGGTGAGTGTAGCAGACATCACCACTACTGTAATAAAACACAGGGGAAGGAAGACAGACAATGGGAGATAGACAAAAGGATATGTGCAAACTGTTGCAGCCAAACACCAGGGTTGCAGGAGACAAGAGATCATCAACTTCACTGCTGCAGCCAAACACCAGGACTACAGGAGACAAGAGATCATCAACTTCACTGCTGCAGCCAAACACCAGGACTACAGGAGACAAGAGATCATCAACTTCACTGCTGCAGCCAAACACCAGGACTACAGGAGACAAGAGATCATCAACTTCACTGCTGCAGCCTAACACCAGGGCTGCAGGAGACAAGAGATCATCAACTTCACTGCTGCAGCCAAACACCAGGGCCGCACAACACAAGAGATCATCAAGTTCACTGGTGCAGCCTTACACCAGGGCTACAAGAGACAAGAGATCAGCAACTTCACTGCTGCAGCCAAACACCAGGGCTGCAAGAGACTAGAGATCATCAACTTCACTGCTGCAGCCAAACACCAGGGCCGCACGACACAAGAGATTATCAACTTCCCTGCTGAAGCCTAACACCACGGCTGCAGGAGACAAGAGATCAGCAACTTCACTGCTGCAGCCAACCACCAGGGCTGCAGGAGAAAAGAGATCATCAACTTCACTGCTGCAGCCAAACACCAGGGCTGCAGGAGACTAGAGATCATCAACTTCACTGCTGCAGCCAAACACCAGGGCCGCACGACACAAGAGATCACCAACTTCCCTGCTGAAGCCTAACACCACGGCTGCAGGAGACAAGAGATCATCAACTTATCAACTTCACTGCTGCAGCCAAACGCCAGGGCTGCAGGAGACTAGAGATCATCAACTTCACTGCTGCAGCCTAACACCAGGGCTGCAGGAGACAAGAGATCAGCAACTTCACTGCTGCAGCCAAACACCAGGGCTGCAGGAGACAACAGATCATCAACTTCACTGCTGCAGCCTAACACCAGGGCTACAGGAGACAAGAGATCATCAACTTCACTGCTGCAGCCAAACATCAGGGCCACACGACACAAGAGATCATCAAGTTCACTGCTGCAGCCTAACACCAGGGCTACAGGAGACAAGAGATCAGCACCTTCACTACTGCAGCCTAACACCAGGGCTACAGGAGACAAGAGATCAGCAACTTCACTGCTGCAGCCAAACACCAGGGCTACAGGAGACAAGAGATCAGCACCTTCACTACTGCAGCCTAACACCAGGGCTACAGGAGACAAGAGATCAGCACCTTCACTACTGCAGCCTAACACCAGGGCTGCTGGAGACTAGAGATCATCAAGTTCACTGCTGCAGCCTAACACCAGGGCTACAGGTGACATGACTCCAAGAGCCTCCAAATGCTTCCTCTCTCCACAGTGGTCAGTCCAGAATTAATGCACTTCTATTACCGGCATCAGGTGATGGAACAAGTGACTATTTAAAGGGAAGGGGAGTGGTCACAAACTGGCTGCACCTGAGATTGAACTAACCAGGAACTATCAGCAAGGAAAGAGTCCTTAACCCTTGCTGCACCAACAGAACGCAAACTACGTTTAAAAACCCAGACTCTCACAAGGCAATGCCAAACTCAGATGTCAAACCTGTCACACGTCTCCCAAGATAGGGGACAGGGGACCCTCGTGACAGTAATATCCTTGGGGTGGTCTATTGGATTAATAATATTCATGGTGGTCTAGTGGGTTAATAATAATAAATAAGATAGATAATAGATATTAGATAGATAGATAGACACTACACAGTGATGGTTTTGGTTCCTCCTTCTGACTCTTCTTATAGATAGTTTTGCATTTCTTATATTTGGGCCTCCCCAGTCTTCCGGATTATTCATCCTGTCTCCCATTCACAATCTGATGAATGGCGTTCCCGTGTTTGTCGCCGTTTACATTTTCGGAAATGCAAATATATGTAAAACAAGCAAATTGCACAATTAGCGCAGTTTCATTAGCGGCGCTGCTGGAGTCGTGCGCGTGACATTAATAATTGCTGCCATATGTATAAGTGTTATTTACATATATTGTGCGGTAATGGCGTTATCTCTCATAGAGGATGACATCGGTGTCAGTGTAATTACAGGGGGGAGGGGAGACAAATCTCCGGGATTTAATGAGCAGCTTAATAGGAGCGCGCTGTAAGTAGTGAAGAGGATCGGGGATTATAGCGGTGTCCTGCAGTGATCTCCTATATAACGTGTGGGATCCTGCGCCCCAATACTAATGTATCCGCTGCCTACTCTCAGGTGTCTCCATTGCCTCTGCTGTGTACCCGGCTCTGTGTCCAGACAGCAGCCCTCTCCCCTCTCTCCCAGCACAGTCCCAGTACAGCTCCAGTATGTATGTCCTCATGCTGGGCCACGGCACATTGCTGGCTGTCGTACTGTCTGTGGATGGTGGCCGCACATCAGCAGAACTAGAGGTGGGATCATAGCGCTCCGGAGGTGTGATCATAACGCTCCGAAGGTGTGATCACAGTGCTCCGGAGGTGGGATCATAGCGCTCCGGAGGTGAGATCATAGCGCTCCGGAGGTGGGATCATAGTGCTCTAGTGGTGGGATCATAGCGCTCCGGAGGTGGGATCACAGTGCTCCGGAGGTGGGATCATAGAGCTCCGGAGGTGGGATCATAGCGCTCCGGAGGTGGGATCACAGTGCTCCGGAGGTGGGATCATAGAGCTCCGGAGGTGGGATCATAGCGCTCCGGAGGTGGGATCACAGTGCTCCGGAGGTGGGATCATAGCGCTCCGGAGGTGAGATCATAGCGCTCCGGAGGTGGGATCACAGTGCTCCGGAGGTGGGATCATAGCGCTCTGTAGGTGGGATCACAGTGCTCCGGAGGTGGGATCATAGCGCTCCGGAGGTGGGATCATAGCGCTCCGGAGGTGGGATCATAGAGCTCCGGAGGTGGGATCATAGCGCTCCGGAGGTGGGATCACAGTGCTCCGGAGGTGGGATCATAGCGCTCCGGAGGTGAGATCATAGCGCTCCGGAGGTGGGATCACAGTGCTCCGGAGGTGGGATCATAGCGCTCCGGAGGTGTGATCATAGCGCTCCGGAGGTGGGATCACAATGCTCCGGAGGTGTGATCATAACGCTCCGAAAGTGTGATCACAGTGCTCCGGAGGTGGGATCATAGCGCTCCGGAGGTGAGATCATAGCGCTCCGGAGGTGGGATCACAGTGCTCCGGAGGTGGGATCATAGCGCTCTGTAGGTGGGATCACAGTGCTCCGGAGGTGGGATCATAGCGCTCCGGAGGTGGGATCATAGCGCTCCGGAGGTGGGATCACAGTGCTCTGGAGGTGGGATCATAGCGCTCCGAAGGTGTGATCATAGCGCTCCGGAGGTGGGATCACAGTGCTCCGGAGGTGTGATCATAACGCTCCGAAGGTGGGATCACAGTGCTCCGGAGGTGGGATCACAGTGCTCCGGAGGTGTGATCATAACGCTCCGAAGGTGTGATCACAGTGCTCCGGAGGTGGGATCATAGCGCTCCGGAGGTGAGATCATAGCGCTCTGGAGGTGGGATCACAGTGCTCCGGAGGTGGGATCATAGCGCTCCGGAGGTGAGATCATAGCGCTCCGGAGGTGGGATCACAGTGCTCCGGAGGTGGGATCATAGCGCTCCGGAGGTGGGATCATAGCGCTCCGGAGGTGGGATCACAGTGCTCTGGAGGTGGGATCATAGCGCTCCGAAGGTGTGATCATAGCGCTCCGGAGGTGGGATCACAGTGCTCCGGAGGTGGGATCACAGTGCTCCGGAGGTGGGATCACAGTGCTCCGGAGGTGTGATCATAATGCTCCGAAGGTGTGATCATAGCGCTCCGGAGGTGGGATCATAGCGCTCCGGAGGTGGGATCACAGTGCTCCGGAGGTGTGATCACAGTGCTCCGGAGGTGTGATCATAACGCTCCGAAGGTGTGATCATAGTGCTCCGGAGGTGTGATCATAACGCTCCGAAGGTGTGATCATAGCGCTCCAGAGGTGTGATCACAATGCTCCGGAGGTGGGATCATAGTGCTCTAGTGGTGGGATCATAGCGCTCCGGAGGTGGGATCATAGCGCTCCAGGGGTGGGATCATAGCGCTCTGGAGGTATGATCATAACGCTCCGAAGGTGTGATCATAACGCTCCGAAGGTGTGATCATAGCGCTCCGGAGGTGGGATCATAACGCTCCGAAGGTGTGATCATAACGCTCCGAAGGTGGGATCACAGTGCTCCGGAGGTGGGATCATAGCGCTCCGGAGGTGGGATCACAGTGCTCCGGAGGTGGGATCATAGCGCTCCGGAGGTGGGATCACAGTGCTCCGGAGGTGGGATCACAGTGCTCCGGAGGTGGGATCATAATGCTCCGGAGGTGGGATCACAGCGCTCCGGAGGTGGGATCATAGTGCTCCAGAGGAGTGATCATAGTGCTCTGAAGGTGGTATCATAGCGCTCCGGAGGTGGGATCATAGCGCTCCGGAGGTGGGATCACAGCGCTCCGGAGGTGGGATCACAGCACTCCGGAGGTGGGATCATAACACTCCGGAGGTGGGATCATAGTGCTCCGAAGGTGGGATCATAGCGCTCCGGAGGTTGGATCTTAGTGCTCCGGAGGTGGGATCACAGTGCTCCGGAGGTGGGATCATAGCGCTCCGGAGGTGGGATCACAGTGCTCCGGAGGTGGGATCACAGTGCTCCGGAGGTGGGATCATAATGCTCCGGAGGTGGGATCACAGCGCTCCGGAGGTGGGATCATAGTGCTCCAGAGGAGTGATCATAGTGCTCTGAAGGTGGTATCATAGCGCTCCGGAGGTGGGATCATAGCGCTCCGGAGGTGGGATCACAGCGCTCCGGAGGTGGGATCACAGCACTCCGGAGGTGGGATCATAACACTCCGGAGGTGGGATCATAGTGCTCCGGAGGTGGGATCATAGCGCTCCGGAGGTGAGATCATAGCGCTCCGGAGGTGGGATCACAGTGCTCCGGAGGTGGGATCATAGCGCTCCTTAGGTGGGATCACAGTGCTCCGGAGGTGGGATCACAGTGCTCCGGAGGTGAGATCATAACGCTCCGGAGGTGGGATCACAGCGCTCCGGAGGTGGGATCATAGTGCTCTAGAGGAGTGATCATAGCGCTCCGGAGGTGGGATCATAGTGCTCCGGAGGTGGGATCATAGCGCTCCGGAGGTGGGATCACAGCGCTTCGGAGGTGGGATCACAGCACTCCGGAGGTGGGATCATAACGCTCCGGAGGTGGGATCATAGCGCTCCGGAGGTGTGATCATAGCGCTCCGGAGGTGGGATCATAGCGCTCTGGAGGTAGGATCATAGCGCTCCGGAGGTGGGATCATAGCGCTCCGGAGGTGGGATCACAGCGCTCCGGAGGTGTGATCATAACACTCCAAAGGTGTGATCATAGCGCTCCGAAGGTGGGATCACAGTGCTCCGGAGGTGGGATCATAGCGCTCCGGAGGTGGGATCACAGTGCTCCGGAGGTGGGATCATAGCGCTCCGGAGGTGGGATCATAGTGCTCCGGAGGTGGGATCATAGTGCTCCGGAGGTGGGATCATAGCGCTCCGGAGGTGGGATCACAGTGCTCCGGAGGTGGGATCATAGCGCTCCGGAGGTGGGATCACAGTGCTCCGGAGGTGGGATCACAGTGCTCCGGAGGTGGGATCATAACGCTCCGGAGGTGGGATCACAGCGCTCCGGAGGTGGGATCATAGTGCTCCAGAGGAGTGATCATAGTGCTCTGAAGGTGGTATCATAGCGCTCCGGAGGTGGGATCATAGCGCTTCGGAGGTGGGATCACAGTGCTCCGGAGGTGGGATCACAGCACTCCGGAGGTGGGATCATAACGCTCCGGAGGTGGGATCATAGTGCTCCGGAGGTGGGATCATAGCGCTCCGGAGGTGAGATCATTGCGCTCCGGAGGTGGGATCATAGCGCTCCGGAGGTGGGATCATAGCGCTCCGGAGGTGTGATCATAGCGCTCCGGAGGTGGGATCATAGCGCTCTGGAGGTAGGATCATAGCGCTCTGGAGGTAGGATCATAGCGCTCTGTAGGCAGGATCATAGCGCTCTGGAGGTAGGATCATAGCGCTCTGGAGGTGGGATCACAGTGATCTGGAGGTGGGATCATAGCGCTCCAGAAGTGGGATCATAGCGCTCCAGAGGTAGGATCATAGCGCTTTGGAGGTAGAATCATAGCGCTCTGGAGGTGGGATCATAGCGCTCCGGAGGTGGGATCAAATCCTCTTCACGCAATATGAGGGCACAACATTTACCCCTGACAGGGTTTCCCATAGCCACAGTGACTAAATTCACTTTACAGGCCGACCGCTTCCCTGGCACTTGAGTCTCCTTGAAGATCTCTAAGCCCCTCATCTCCTCTAAGGACGTCATTGTATGTTAGCAGATACAAAAAGCCCTGTTAGCAGACTTTATCCCACCCACAGGGATTTAGCTTCACCAGTGAAGGGGCTATTCCGACAACACTCCTCTGCACTCACGTTTCCACCCTCTCCATAGGGTCACACTAACCGTCTGTCTCTTGAGGGTTTTTTTGGGTATCCTTCCAGGGAAACAGACGCCACTCAGACCTCATGGACTTCACCCATTCCTAGGGTTCAGTCCTTCCCACGCCAGGACCCTGCGTCTCCAGTGTCCAAGTTTGACCCGAAGGTCTGGCCAAATTATTTTCAACGAGCTTCTTGCCTGTGGTGGCCTACTGTAGCCACAGCTACGGATCTCTTTCTCCTCACTGGGGACTCACCTAGCCACTTCTCCTAGTGCTTGCCCTTTTTATAAGCTACACTCCTCCCTGCAATTAACCCTTTTCTACCCAGAAGGTTCCAGGGAAGGGATCACTACACTACGGTCATCTAGTGGCCGTATCAAATATAATACACAGTTGTATGTCAAACATGTCACAATACATTTTCTTATGGGGTGGCAGTGACCTAGACCCCTTACACTCCAGAGATGTGATCATAGTGCTCTGGAGGTGGGATCATAGCATTCTGTTGGTGGGATCATAGCGCTCTAAAGGTGGGATCATAGTGTTCCGAAGGTTGGATCATAGTGCTCCGAAGGTGGTATTGTAGCACTCCAGAGGTGGGATCATAGCGCTCTGAAAGTGGTATCGTAGTGCTCTAGAGGAGGCATCATAGCGCTGCGGAGGTGGGATTATAGCACTGCAGAAGTGGGATCATTGCACTCCGGAGATGGAATCATAGCGCTCCGGAGGTGGGATCATAGCGCTGGCCTCACCAGACCCTTCTTCTTCCCTGGAATTATTCTGGCCCCACCAGTCACCTAAGCTTCCCAGGAATTACTCTGTCCTCACCAGACACCTCTTCTTCCCAGAAATTTGTCTGTACCCACCAGACCCTTCTGCTTCCCAGAAAGTACTCTGTCCTCAGTAGACCCTTGTTCTTCCCAGGAATTAGTCTGTCCCCACCAGACACCTCTTCTTCACAGGAATTACTCTTTCCTCACCAGACAGGTCTTCTTCTCAAAATTTACTCTGTCCCCACCAGACCCTTCTGCTTCCCAGGGGTTAGTCTGTCCCCACCAGACCCTTCTGCTTCCCAGGGGTTAGTCTGTCCCCACCAGACCCTTCTGCTTCTCAGTAATGTGTATACCTGTCATGATTTACTCCTGGCTCAGCTGCAGCTGAGTCTTTTTTTTAGTTTCAATTCTGATACAGGTCACGTTAGGGCTTAATCCTTCCTGCCTCATTCTGGAGGTCAGGCTACTTTATTAGGGCACTGCTTCTCTGGAACTACGCCAGTGATATTTCTGGCTCTGCTGTGTTCTTTTCGTGAGTGACCTGTTGTCTGCCCTGCCCCCCCGCCTGACCTCCGTGTTCACCTGACCTTTTGTTAACCTCCTGTCTTGTCAGTGTCTCTCCCGCTGTCTCCCTTCAGCTCCCTGCTCGTCTGTCTCCCTGTTCGTTCCTTATCTGTTTACCTTGATTCTGTTCTTGTCTTCCCATTCTCCCTCGCTTCTGAGTTCTGATTTCCCACCTACTGACTATTTGCTTCCCTCTGACTATGTTTAGACTTTGCACCTGTGTATTTACAAGACCTCATGTTGTGACACGGCTTTCTGACGATTCTACTGCCATCTGGTGGGCTTGACTAGTATTACCTCTGCTAGGGAATTCTCTGTTCATACGTTTTCTCCACTGTAACGCCCCCTAGTGGTTTACCAGCTAACTACCTTCTCAAGTAGTTTCAGGAATCCTCTCAGTCCCACATTACTGCGCTGTACTGCTATTGTACATCTTAGAGTACAGCGTGACACAGGCCCGGACTGACCATAGGGAAATTCTGGCAAATGCCAGGTAGGCCGGTCCCTGTAGTGGGCCGGTGCCTGTAGTGGGCCGTTGTATCTGCAGTCACCGCCGCGCTCCTCAGCAGTGTGTGCATGCCGGGCACACTAGCTGCAGCGGGACCAGGAGGCGGCACTATGCTGTGTGATAGTATGCCCGGCATGCACACACTGCTGAGGAGCGCGGCGGTGGCGGTGCCGGTGACCGCAGCTTCCTCCTTCCTATGCAAATGTATTTGCATCTTTCAGACGTAAATAAAAAAATAGATTTGAACAGTGCGCCGGAACTGGACCCCGCCCCCGACGTGCAGCAACGTGATGAGATCAGCACCTTGCTGGCGTCATCACAGTCCTGCGGGCGCCACACTGGATGCATCAGGAAGCGGTAAGCGCTCCATGGAGGAGCCGAAGATGGCAGGTTTAATTAATGGGGATGAGTGGGGAGGGGCTGAGGGCACATAACGGGGAACATTTGTGAAGGAACATAACCTTGTGACAGGCAGAGGGGGAGTACTGTATTCCGAGGGAGGGGGAGGCATGAGTGTGTAGTGATGGGGTAGTGTAATTTGTGTGTGTAGGGGGTGATGGGGGGGTGGATTGTATTGTGTGAGGGAGGATGGGTAATGGGGGGTGCATTGTGTGTGTGTGTGTGTGTGTGTGCGCGTGTGGGGAGGGGTAATGGGGGTGCATTGTATAGTGATGTATATACTGTAGACCCCAGCACCTCTTGTGATGTATATACTGTAGCCCTCGGCCCCTCTTGTGATGTATATAATGTAGCCCTCAGCCCCTCCTGTGATGTATACTGAGGCTCCCAGCCTCTTCTGTAATGTATATACTGAGGCTCCCAGCCTCTCCTGTAATGTATATACTGAGGTCCCAGCCTCTCCTGTGATGTATATACTGTAGCCCTCGGCCCCTCTTGTGATGTATATAATGTAGCCCTCAGCCCCTCCTGTGATGTATACTGAGGCTCCCAGCCTCTTCTGTAATGTATATACTGAGGCCCCAGCCTCTCCTGTGATGTATATACTGTATTCCTCGGCCCCTCTTGTGATGTATATACTGTAGCCCCCAGCCCCTCCTGTGATGTATATACTGAGGCTCCCAGCCCCTCCTGTGATGTATAAACTGTAGCCCCCAGCCCCTCATGTGATGTATATACTGTAGTCCCAGCCCTCCTGTGATTTATATACAGCAGTGTCAGTGTGCAATGTGTGCAGCCATGTCTCCATGTGATGTCAATCACACAGCGCAGTCTGCAGAGACACATGCCCAGGAGGGGCTGGACAGAGACAAGAGGGGGAGGGGAGCGAGGCTGCTGACGGCTTCCCAATACTAATAATATCTCTAATAAGTCTGTGTGTGCATGTATGATGTGTATCTGTGTATGTCAGTGTGTATGACTGTATGTATAGTATATTTATGTCTGTTAATAAGTATTTTTGTGAATTTGTCTTCAAATATGTATATGTATGTATTATTGTATTTGTATGTATCTGTGTACAGTATGTGCGTGTCTGTGTGTGCATGGGGCCCACTGAGACTATTTCGCCCCCGGGGCCCACAAAAACCTAGAGCCGGCCCTGCTCTGATCCCCCACTTTATTGTGGATATTGGGGGTGATCTCTGCAGCAGAATGGCAAAACCTCAATATCTTATATATGACAGGGACAAAAACTTCACAAAAGTTTATACAGTTTCAGAGTCGCTGTCACGAGGTCCTTCTCTGATATCACACAATCAACAGAGGGAGAGATGATTGAACAATCCAAGGAACATTTTTTCCAAGCAAAGCAGAAAGTCCATAAAATAATCTGCCACATGGAGGGTAAAATAGTCCAGTAATGGGATAAATGTCCCGGGGATCAGTCACAATTCTCCAGAAGTCCTTTTCCAGGGAAATCGGGGATTTTCAATGGCTCTCTAGGGTGCTGCCTGTAGGCGCAGCTTCTCCCCCAGAGGATCAATCTTCTTGCATGTCCCTTGCCCTTCCCAGCCAGACTGAATAATCTCCCAGGTAAACAGAGAGTTTAGGTGGATCCCAGGCCCCCCTTCCTCACACCTAGAGACAGAAGTACTGCAAGGGGTTATAACCCTGCAGACAGGACAAATAATACATAGAATGGACAGAGCACCACGCCTACAATACGAACCCACAGAAAACCACACACAATCCCCCATACGCCCACCATCACAACCTCTCCCTCCTTTTTAATAAGTGAGTACACCATGAGGTCTATACAGACTTCTGGCCACCTCACTTAAGTCCTTGTTGCTCAGCTGTGGATAGTCCCTTGTACAGCGGTAGGGTTGGAAGGACAAGCTTCCCTTTGTGTCCTCCTTCAATCAAACTGTGCTTTCTGCACCCACAAATCGGCATTGTAGATCTCCCACATCATTTCCTAGGAGAATATCTGCAGACAGCCGCTCATCACCCCAACCACACATTGCTTGACCCCAAAGTCCAGATGTAAAGTCGCCTTTGGGATATTCCTCCTTTGTCCTCCAGCCAATTCATTAACAATCCCTGGTCCATGATGTATCACCTATGGCCGAACCACACGGGGATCAGCTATTGTGAAAAATGCCCCAGGGTCACAAAATCCAATGAATCTCTGTCCATCCAGCACAACCTCCTGTAAGTGCTTATGTGACGCCCTATCACAAATAGGGCCCCGCATAACACCTTCCCTGACAGGTAACACACAGCCAACCACAAAACCCTAGTCACCCCCCTCAGGGTTTGATAGACACACCATGGGGCAGAACCAGGCGGTTGGAAGACGCCCACCGAGGAGTCCTAGACAGCCTGGGGCGGGAAAGTAGAGAGGAGCCGAGAGTTCAAGTTGGAGAGGAGTGTGGACTGGAGCTGTGTGCAGCTCCAGCAGAGGCGAGAACCCAAGTTGAACAAGTGCCAGGGTAGGAGCCCTGGTGGTTTTGGCTAGGAGGCAGATGGTGGTCTCCGTCTGCAGGAGCCGGGAAGACGGCTCGGTGGAACCGCGGTGGACCGGGACAGGGTAGTGGCCCGCCGGTACCGACCCGGGGAACAGACTCGGAAACCGGAGCACAAAGGGGGGTACTCAGACCCTGAAGCTAGGTCCAGAATCTACTGGGGGCTAGCTAATTAACTGATTGCGGCCAGGACTAGAGGTCCTGTCCCACCCAAAGTCCCGACTGAAGTCAACAGCCCAACGAGGGGGATAAAACCCCACCGACACAGCTCAGAGATCCCACGGGCCAGCGTCTGCAGGCAAAGGGCTCCTTAGGCGACCACAAGCCGGGAGCAGACTCCTGAAGTTGCAAGCACAGGCAGTCCACCGTCTTACACAGGTGCAGGAGAAAGACAGAGACCACCAGCCGGGTGGGGGAACCCGAACGCAGCCGGCTGCGGGCACCAGCCACCATCACCTTGGTTTACCAGAGACTCATGTGTGTTTCCAATCATGAGTACATCAGCAACCTGCGGTCGCCCATCTCTCTACATCGCCAGCCTCCCCAACAGGTCCCAGGGCCACCATCCCTGCCCATGGAGGAGTTAACAACTTGCTGCACAACATCTCCCCTAGGTGCCCCGTAACTGCAGCGGTGGTGTCCAATATCACCACACACCATGGGTGGCGTCACGAACTCCGTATGGCTCAGCCCGTATATTTACGTCCTACATCCACCATCCCATCACTACCCCTTTTCATTTGAAGTGACCGTGAGGCCCCCGGGTCCGGAGACCCTCGAGCCACCCACAGAAGGGCCGGATCCAAGCAGCTCGGCTGCTGAGAACGGGGCGGTACACTTACTTTGATGATAAGAGGAACTCGGGGCTGGGGCTCGCACCCTATAAACCCCTAGTGGTCGACCATGAGTGACTGAGTCATTAGACAAGTCAACTTGAAGGGGTGAGAACTCTTCCCCCATTCTATTTGACTGTAGAGAATGAACAGGTCGATTTGGTGCAAGGTCATTCCTCAATTGACCAGCAGGGCAAGTGTTTTGTAAATGCCCAGGCTGCCCACATCGGTGACATCTCCTCTGTGTCATACTCCTTGTAATGTGCATTTTGGAGAAGGCAGGAGGAGAACCTGGTGATAAAGGCCGGAGGCCATACACTCCAACAGGGGCATCTATGGTGCAGGGGTCAGCGGTACACTCCAGTGGAGCTGGTGGTAACTCTTCCTCAGGCGGGATGGAATGCACAAAATGCATCTGACGAGGTGGAGGTGCGTGGGAGTCCCTCCGAGTCCTTGCGGACAACTGGATTGCAGGTGCCCAGGTTGTCTGCACCCATAACATCTCCTCTCTGTGATTCCCCCAGGGCGTGGGCGGAACTGTTGGGGCCTAGGATTGTGAGGCGTAGTTGTCATCGGTCTGTGGCTGGTTGGAGGGGCAGATATAACCGGAGGGGTCTGGAGCGGAGGAGCAGACTGGCTTATTATCCAGAAGCCTCCTCCATTACGGTCGGATAGTAAGGACCTCATCACCCAAGGCTGCAGCTCTATCCAAGGTGCACGGCGTGCGTTCTCTGACCCACTCCCGTATTTCTGAGGGACACTTGTACAGAAATTGTTCTATAAGAAATACCTGCATAACATTTCCACAGTGAAGGCGTCTTCCGCTTCCAGCCATCTCTGACATGCCTGGGACATCTTATGGGCATACATCCTAAACGATCCCCCGTGGTGCATGGGAGGTCTCAGAACTGTGCCCTATGTGAGTCTGGGATGATGGCATGGTAATCCAGGATAGTCCGCTTTACAATGTTGTAATCCCGGTTCTGCTGTGAGTCAATGGTGCGATAAGCCTCTGCCAGGCTTCCGTTCAGGAGTCCCACTAACAAACGCCTCCATCCAGAGTGGGGAACCTCCATCACCGCACACTGCTGCTCAAAGTCCTTGAAGAACCCTTCCACATCTCCGGAAGCCTCATCAAATGGCTTGAAGTCCGCCCGGGTGATCCGTACAGGCTGCTGGATCGCTGGGTTTACACTCACATTGCTCCCTCTGCCGGACTCCATTGCTTCTTGTCTCCTCTTTGCTCAGCGACCAGCCTTCTCCTTATACTTCTGAGATACACCTGGGCCCAGAACCGCCATTTCTTCTTCACACCACACCAACCACTGGCTTTTTGGGGCAGGGATCCTCGTTTCTAATGCTTGTCGGGTAGACATCTGGGAGTTGGGTTACTCTTTAGTCAGTCCCTTTTTAATTCAGGCACAAGTCTCTGGCTTTCTCCTGTAGACTGGATACTGTCTATTTTCTATACTCACATTAGGCTGTGCTCTGTTGATCCCACCGCTGCCACCAGTTGTGACGAGGCCCTTCTCCAGTATCACACAATCAACAGAGGGAGAGATGAATGAGCAATCCAAAGAACATTTATTCCAAGCAAATCAGAAAGTCCATAAAAATAATCCACCACACAGAGGGTAAAATCGTCCAGTAATGAGACAAATGTTCTGGGGATCAGTCACAATCCTCCAGCAGTCCATTTCCAGGGAAATCGGGGTTTCTCCACGTCTCTCTGGGGTGCTGCCTGTAGTTGCAGCTTCTCCCCCAGAGGATCAATCTTCCTGCTTGTCTCTTGCCCTTCCCAGTCAGACTGAATAATCTCCCAGGTAAGCAGAGAGTTTAGGTAGATCCCAGGCCCCCCTACCCCACACCTGGAGATAGAAACACTTCAGGGGGTTATAACCCTGCAGACAGGACAAATAAAAAATAGAATGGACAGAGCACCACGCCTAAAATACGAACCTACACAAAATTATACACAACCCCCCATATTACACCATCACAGTCGCAAAACCTTTTTTGCTTATATGCTTGTTTTTTAATTTTCTGTTCTTTCTTTCCTGCCAGTAAACATTGTGAACATCACCCTCATCATTGTTACCAGGGGTATGTGAAGGGCACACATGATGAGGCCTCCGTCCATACAATGTGCGCAGTCATTATAATAGAGAGGTGACGGCGAGCAGAGGCCATCTGCGGAGGGAAACGTAAGACTCACAGAGCAGAAGTGACAATCTAATGAAGACTATAACCTGACACTCGAGGCAAAGTGATACAAAGTATCTGCAGACGCAGCACACAGAGCAGCTGAAACGCGTCAGGTTATGTCTGCAGACGCAAGCAAAGAGCAGAATGTGCCAGGCTATGTCTGCAGACGCAAAGCACAGAGCAGAACGTGTAGGCTATGTCTGCAGGCGCAAAGCACAGAGCAGAACGTGTAGGATATGTCTGCAAACGCAAAGCACAGAGCAGAATGCGCCAGGCTATGTTTGCAGATGCAAAGCACAGAGCAGAACGCGCCGGGCTATGTCTGGAGACGCAAAGCATAGAGCAGAACGTGTAGGCTATGTCTGCAGATGCAAGCACAAAGCAGAACGTGCTGGTCTATGTCTGCAGACGCAAAGCACAGAGCAGAACGTGTAGGCTATGTCTGCAGGCGCAAAGCACAGAGCAGAACGTGTATGCTATGTCTGCAGACGCTAAGCACAGAGCAGAACCCGCCGGGCTATATCTGCAGATGCAAAGCACAGAGCAGAATGTGCCAGGCTATGTCTGCAGATGCAAGCACAGAGCAGAATGTGCCAGACTATGTCTGCAGACGCAAAGAACAAAACAGAACGTGTAGGCTATGTCTGTAGGCACAAAGCACAGAGCAGAACGTGTAAGCTATGTCTGCAGATGCAAAGCACAGAGCAGAATGTGCCAGGCTATGTCTGCAGACGCAAAGTACAGAGCAGAACGTATAGGCTATGTCTGCAGATGCAAAGCACACAGCAGAACGCGCCGGGCTATGTCTGCAGACGCAAAGCACAGAGCAGAACGCGCCGGGCTATGTCTGCAGACGCAAAGCACAGAGCAGAATGTGTAGGCTATGTCTACAGACGCAAGCACAGAGCAGAATGTGCCAGGCTATGTCTGCAGATGCAAAGCACAGAGCAGAACGTGTAGGCTATGTCTGCAGGCGCAAAGCACAGAGCAGAACGTGTAAGCAATGTCTGCAGACGCAAAGCACAGAGCAGAATGCGCCGGGCTATGTCTGCAGACGCAAAGCACAGAGCAGAACATATAGACTATGTCTGCAGACGCAAAGCACAGAGCAGAACGCGCCGGGCTATGTCTGCAGATGCAAAGCACAGAGCAGAACGTGTAGGCTATGTCTGCAGATGCAAGCACAGAGCAGAATGTGCCAGGCTATGTCTGCAGACGCAAAGCACAGAGCAGAACGTGTAGGCTATGTCTGCAGGCGCAAAGCACAGAGCAGAACGTGTAGGCTATGTCTGCAGACGCAAAGCACAGAGCAGAACGTGTAGGCTATGTCTGCAGACGCAAAGCACAGAGCAGAACGTGTAGGCTATGTCTGCAGACGCAAAGCACAGAGCAGAAGGCACCAGGCTATGTCTGCAGATGCAAAGCAAAGAGCAGAACGTGTAGGCTATGTCTGCAGATGCAAAGCACAGAGCAGAACATGTAGGCTATGTCTGCAGATGCAAAGCACAGAGCAGAACGTGTAGGCTATGTCTGCAGACACAAAGCACAGAGCAGAACGTGTAGGCCATGTCAGCAGACGCAAAGCACAGAGCAGAACGTGTAGGCTATGTCTGCAGACGCAAAGCACAGAGCAGAAGGCACCGGGCTATGTCTGCAGATGCAAAGCACATAGCAGAACGTGTAGGCTATGTCTGCAGACGCAAAGCACAGAGCAGAACGTGTAGGCTATGTCTGCAAACGCAAAGCGTGAGCAGAATGCGCCGGGCTATGTCTGCAGAAGCAAAGCACAGAGCGGAACGCGCTGGGCTATGTCTGCATACGCAAAGCACAGAGTGGAACGCGCCGGGCTATGGCCTCAGACGCAAAGTGCAGAGCAGAACGCACCGGGCTATGTCTGCAGACGCAAAGCACAGAGCAGAACGCGCCGGGCTATGGCCTCAGACGCAAGCACAAAGCAGAACGCGCCGGGCTATGTCTCTGGACGAATCTGGGGGTTTGTAAGAATTTGGGCAATCTGAAAACTGTGGGCTCCCATTCTATCCGTCAGATCAGAGGGTAACCACAAAAAAAGAGCAGAGGAAGAGACAAATGTCTCCAAATTGCTCCTCATTCATCTGGCTGCGGCCGCGGTGCTGGGGCGATGGCGTCTTACATCTGGAATATGGGCCAATTACCGCACTTATCTCTCATATACTGAGCGCAGCACAAACTGGGAGGTGATTAGTCAGGAAAGACAATCTAAGTGTAACGACACCAGCGACATTACAGCCGCCATTACAGCCGAGCACCAGCAATAGTGCCGCACTCATACCGCTCATTACCATTAACCATGTAGAGTCCAGGACCCTCTGCGATTTACAGATTCTGCCACAAGAAAACATCAAGATAAAAAAAATCCAAGAAATGTATAAAGATCGGCTGCATAAGAGTGTAATAATGGAAATGTACGAAGCAAGTATAAACTGCAGAGCTAACACTCCATCCTGATCACATAACAGTGCCACTCATTCCTTACACTAATTGCCCTACTGACCACATGGAACCAGTGATAAGTGTTACATGTAATACCGCTCCTGACCACATGGTGTGCTGTTATGTGATAGAAGCAATGATAAGTGTTACATGTAATACCGCTCCTGTCCACATGGTGTGCTGTTATGTGATAGAACCAGTGATAAGTGTTACATGTAATACCACTCCTGACCACATGGTGTGCTGTTATGTGATAGAACCAGTGATAAGTGTTACATGTAATACCGCTCCTGACCACATGGTGTGCTGTTATGTGATAGAACCAGTGATAAGTGTTACATGTAATACCGCTCCTGACCACATGGTGCGCTGTTATGTGATAGAACCAGTGATAAGTGTTACATGTAATACCGCTCCTGACCACATGGTGCGCTGTTATGTGATAGAACCAGTGATCAGTGTTACATGTAATACCGCTCCTGACCACATGGTGCGCTGTTATGTGATAGAACCAGTGATAAGTGTTACATGTAATACCACTCCTGACCACATGGTGTGCTGTTATGTGATAGAACCAGTGATAAGTGTTACATGTAATACCGCTCCTGACCACATGGTGTGCTGTTATGTGATAGAACCAGTGATAAGTGTTACATGTAATACCGCTCCTGACCACATGGTGTGCTGTTATGTGATAGAACCAGTGATAAGTGTTACATGTAATACCGCTCCTGACCACATGGTGCGCTGTTATGTGATAGAACCAGTGATCAGTGTTACATGTAATACCGCTCCTGACCACATGGTGTGCTGTTATGTGATAGAACCAGTGATAAGTGTTACATGTAATACCGCTCCTGACCACATGGTGTGCTGTTATGTGATAGAACCAGTGATAAGTGTTACATGCAATGCCGCTCCTGACCACATGGTGTGCTGTTATGTGATAGAACCAGTGATAAGTGTTACATGTAATACGGCTCCTGACCACATGGTGCGCTGTTATGTGATAGAACCAGTGATAAGTGTTACATGTAATACCGCTCCTGACCACATGGTGTGCTGTTATGTGATAGAACCAGTGATAAGTGTTACATGTAATACCGCTCCTGACCACATGGTGTGCTGTTATGTGATAGAACCAGTGATAAGTGTTACATGTAATACCGCTCCTGACCACATGGTGTGCTGTTATGTGATAGAACCAGTGATAAGTGTTACATGCAATGCCGCTCCTGACCACATGGTGTGCTGTTATGTGATAGAGCCAGTGATAAGTGTTACATGTAATACGGCTCCTGACCACATGGTGCGCTGTTATGTGATAGAACCAGTGATAAGTGTTACATGTAATACCGCTCCTGACCACATGGTGCGCTGTTATGTGATAGAACCAGTGATAAGTGTTACATGTAATACGGCTCCTGACCACATGGTGTGCTGTTATGTGATAGAGCCAGTGATAAGTGTTACATGTAATACCGCTCCTGACCACATGGTGCGCTGTTATGTGATAGAACTAGTGATAAGTGTTACATGTAATACCGCTCCTGACCACATGGTGTGCTGTTATGTGATAGAACCAGTGATAAGTGTTACATGTAATACCGCTCCTGACCACATGGTGTGCTGTTATGTGATAGAACCAGTGATCAGTGTTACATGTAATACCACTCCTGACCACATGGTGCGCTGTTATGTGATAGAACCAGTGATAAGTGTTACATGTAATACGGCTCCTGACCACATGGTGTGCTGTTATGTGATAGAGCCAGTGATAAGTGTTACATGTAATACCGCTCCTGACCACATGGTGCGCTGTTATGTGATAGAACCAGTGATAAGTGTTACATGTAATACGGCTCCTGACCACATGGTGTGCTGTTATGTGATAGAACCAGTGATAAGTGTTACATGTAATACCGCTCCTGACCACATAGTGTGCTGTTATGTGATAGAACCAGTGATCAGTGTTACATGTAATACCGCTCCTGACCACATGGTGTGCTGTTATGTGATAGAACCAGTGATAAGTGTTACATGTAATACCACTCCTGACCACATGGTGCGCTGTTACGTGATAGAACCAGTGATAAGTGTTACATGTAATACCGCTCCTGACCACATGGTGCGCTGTTATATGATAGAACCAGTGATAAGTGTTACGTGTAATACCGCTCCTGACCACATGGTGTGCTGTTATGTGATAGAACCAGTGATAAGTGTTACATGTAATACTGCTCCTGACCACATGGTGCGCTGTTATATGATAGAACCAGTGATAAGTGTTACGTGTAATACCGCTCCTGACCACATGGTATGCTGTTATGTGATAGAACCAGTGATAAGTGTTACATGTAATACTGCTCCTGACCACATGGTGTGCTGTTATGTGATAGAACCAGTGATAAGTGTTACATGTAATACCGCTCCTGACCACATGGTGTGCTGTTATGTTATAGAACCAGTGATAAGTGTTACATGTAATACCGCTCCTGACCACATGGTGCGCTGTTATGTGATAGAACCAGTGATAAGTGTTACCTGTAATACTGCTCCTGACCACATGGTGTGCTGTTATGTTATAGAACCAGTGATAAGTGTTACATGTAATACCGCTCCTGACCACATGGTGTGCTGTTATGTGATAGAACCAGTGATAAGTGTTACATGTAATACCGCTCCTGACCACATGGTGTGCTGTTATGTGATAGAACCAGTGATAAGTGTTACATGTAATACTGCTCCTGACCACATGGTGTGCTGTTATGTTATAGAACCAGTGATAAGTGTTACA